>NC_091473.1:133007510-133116939 GCF_036971445.1 Narcine bancroftii | reverse complement strand
TCCTCCTTCAAGATGAAGGCGTCCTCATTCCGGCCAGAACCATCCCTGTGGTTTCAGTGTCTCCGTCTCAGGATGTGCCTTCAACGTTCGCTGCTGGGCAGACATCTTGTCTCTTCTTTTATTCTCTACCATTGTCATTAAATAAAAAATTGGTTTGATTTTTTTGTAAAGATCCAACTCAAAAGACTGGTCCAGAGAGACACCACTGAAAAAGACCCTTTGGCCTTCTCTACTACTGGCCAAACTGCTCGCAATCAGTCAATATCTCTCTCAACCTTTTCATTCTCTGGACCCCATTCAACTCGTGTTGCATTGTCAATCTCATGGCCTGTGGAAGAAGTTATTTCCCTGCCTGACAGTCCCTAATTTTGTTCCTCCATATCCTTCCTGATGATCGTGGGACAAAGACATTGTGTGCTTAATGTCTGCAGTTTTATTGACAGGTCCCATCCTGCAGACAATCGAAGGCCCCTTGCCTCGAAGTCTCAACCATGTGGTCTCCCTCAGCACTCACCTGTCAAAACGCAACTCCCCCTCCTTACGCTCCTCTACCAGCCCTCAGTATCCCCACGACACTTCCAGTCACCTGTTAGGTCTGCACTCGATGATCTGCGCCCCTTCTCATTTGGGCCTGGGCCTCACCTAAACCATTGGAATGACCAGTGCTTTCTCCCCTCAAGAGCCCAAGGGAATGCACACGCTCAGCAATGTCCTGCTGGCGCACCATCGAATGCACTCCATCCCCCTTCCACTTGGGTTCCCTGCTGAAACTACCGTGTTCTCACTGATCTCTCTGTATCTCTGCCTTCTGTCCTGGAATCTGGGTTGTCTTGTGTGGCTGGTGGAGAACAAAGCCCCAATTGCAGGAGACGGGGAGCAGTACAGACACCCCCTGCTCAGGGGCGACTGGCTGTGTTGTTCATGTCTGGGAGTGGGTGGTCATTAGGGGCATTTAAGAGACTATTAGTCACGTGGAGGAAAGAAGAATGGAGGGTTATGAGGGAGGAAGGGTTTAGTTATTTTTTATTTTGTTAGGAATTCATCGGTCAGCACAACATCCAGGGTTGAAGGGATAGAACTGTGCTCCCGTGTTCCATGTTAAACCTATTGGTCTTTCAGCCCGCAGAGATGTCAGTGAGGGAATGCTGCCAACTGGCACATTCCAGGCTGCAGGAGTACATGCTGAGGGATGCACGGAGTCTAGGCGAAGCCAACACGAGGGCACTATGGGGATGGATCATAATCCTCCCTTTGCTGGGCATGATGGGCTGAGACAAGGGGAACCCCTCCAACAGCAGAGGGAGGGTGGGTGGTGTAACCACAAGGTGGTGGCAATGAAGCTAAACAGAGACCGTATGTAGCAATGTATCACTGAAGGGAATATATGGATGCAACACGAGGAGGTGAAAAGACTTGGAACGGTCTTCCTCTTTGGAAATAATTTGTGAATAATACCCATTTTGGGGGGTGGGAGGAAAATGGAAAGCCCTAACTCACTCAACTTTGCTTCATGAGAGACAATCCAGGAAATCTCCTCTGCACCCGCCTCCAAAGTACAAGTTTAAATTTATTACCATTTGATTGCATAAGTACAACCCAATGAAACCGGGTTCTTGCTGTAAGCCCTGCAAACACAGATCAACACACATACAGACAAATGATACATGTGCCCGTCCATCCAGAAATATAACTCAATATTGTTGAATAAATAGTAAAGTCGTGGTGTATTTGTCTGAGCAATTCATCAATCGTTTAACATTCTCCCTGCCGGTTTCCTGGGGCTGCTGGTACCGGCTCTGATATTCTTGGATCTCTTTCAAGAACAAAGGGAGATAATGAATAGTCTCACTTGCACTTGGAGTTCAATTGATAAATTTAAAACCACAAGAATTTATACAATTAATTTTTATTATACACATCAAATGCAATTACATGTGGCATAGATAAAAGAAAGAATAAATAAATCCCACCACCTTATCCGAGCCCCTCCCCCCTCCCCCTCTATCCCTTTGCTGAAAGAAAAAGATGAGAAAAGAGGAAGAGACTCTCAACAAGAGTGCTGATTACTTTAAAGTTTCTTTAAATAAACTAAGGAGAAAGGGAATGCCTGAGCTTCATTTAAATATTCACACCCACCCTTTGTAAATATGAGCTCTATATTCTTCCAAAATATATGGTTGTATCGTCCCGATGACTGGGACACAACCCGGTACACAAGATGGCCGACGAATGCGGTGACTACACAGATCCCACGGAGACCAACAAACCATCCCAGGTGACAACCCACACGGCGGGAAGCAATGAGCATTGGCGGGAACACCCACCAATCCGAGGATGGTGCTGCCTTGTCATCACCCCTGTTGTCAGCAGTGTGGAGAGAATATAAGCAGAGCTTCTAGTGCAATCAACCAGTCTTCGACTTGGACTTCTTGGGAGTGCGTCATTCTTTCCACGCTTCACGGTAGTGCGCACGCTGCAAGTTCACATCTCACGATCTTGCGAATATTACATCTCGAGTCGTGTCTCGTTTCCTTAACTGAAACATGAGAACTGCAGCAAAGATCGTCAGACTTGTTTCTGGAGTGTTTTCAGGGTGTGATCAGAGGAAAGTTTGAATCTAGATCTCTGTAGAGTTGGGAAAAAGGGAGATGACCTGACAACATGATTAGAGCAGGCACAACACAAACAAATCCAGAGATGATAATGCAAAGGAGCCGAGAACTAAGTGTCACAATTTCCAAATCACCTCTCGGCTGCTTTGACTTTAAGAAATGTCTTGAATGAAAAATGTAGTATCCTTGTAATTCTCCATCCTGGAGGTTTGAAATTGGTCTTCATGGACTTGTGATGAGTTTATTGCTGTCCATATTCGTGGAGGGGACATATACATGGAACTTAGATGCAGAGACTTTGAGAAAGTAGAGGACATGAAATGGGAAAGTGGTGATAAAAAGGAACAAAGGGAGATAATAAATAGTCTCATTTGCAGTTGGAGTTCAATGTATTTCTTGATATTTGAGGAATCCTGGAGCTCGAATAAAGTGAAACTGTGTTTCACAAGAATGGGATTGAGTTGTTGGGGTAGTTCAGGTGGAAGGGCCGAAGGGTCTCTGTTTTCTGTCTTGAGCTTCTCATTGGGTGCACCTGTGAGTTCTCTCGCTTGCTGATTGGTTGATTCAGTTATGCGAGCCAATGGGTTTACTCGGTGAGGCGGCGATTGGATTGGACGCTGAAGAAGGATCGGATTGATGTAAGGAATCGCATGCTGATTGGCCCTTCCTGTTTAGAGGCGAGACGGAGAAGGTGGGCGGAGTGTTGGCAGCGGCGTCGTCTGCTCGGGGTCTGTCACGTTGCCGTGGACTTTAACGGGAAGCAGTTGGCGGCGGAAACCGGCACCTTCCTATCCTGCGCGTTTCAGGGAAAGCAGGAGAGCAGTAGGCAGCCAGGCCGCTTCTGAGAGCGGCGGGGCCGGCGAGGGGGTTGGGTTGGTGTTGAGGCATCGGTGCACCGCCTGGTGGCGCTGATAGGGCGAGGCCGGAGGCAGCTGTGGAATGGGGAGGGTGAGGGAAGGGGTTCAAGGGAAGGGGTTCAATAGGAGGGGCTCAAGGGGAGTGGGAGGGACTGGGGGAGGGTAGGGACCGGCAAGATGAGGGGGAGGTGGTAGGGGAGAGGAGGGGGTAGGGGAGGGGGAGGTGGTAGGGGAGGGGAGGGGGTAGGGGGGGGCAGTCAAGGGAGAGGGGGTGGTGGAGGGGGCCGGGCATGGGAAAGGGGGTGGGGGAGGGGACAGTGATGTTTTCTTTGTTGCAACAGTGATAATACATCAAAAGTTCTTCTTTAGGATACCCTAAAAAGGACATGAAAGATTTTCTAGTGACCCCACCCCGTGTCTCTCTCTTTCCCTATGTCTTGGTTAACTTGTACCTCTCACTTTGCTCATTTTAGACTGGTCACAGTATTCAAGCTATCGAAAGAAAATAGACACACACACAGAGCAGTTCAGTTTATACAAGTCTTTATTACTAAATCTAAAGCTGAATTCACACTACAACATGCAAGCCCTTCCCAATTATACTTATCAATGCCTGGACTGGTCCCAACTGCCAAAGCGAGGTGACAACTGGACACTTGTAGTAGGTTGTCTGGGCGCCGGTAGCAGCTTCTCCACCTCCCCGGACCGGGACGTTGGTTTGGAATCTTGAAGTTCTTCTTCTTGCTGAGAGATGTTGCCACCTCTTGGAGAGTCTCAAACTTCAGCAGTGGGACCATGGCTTATATTACCCAAAAGTTGTTTACTTCATATCTTATCTCTTTGAACAAATGATTTAATTATCTTCAAGGTCTCCTGACAGTCTGCGACCAACAAAAGACAACTGCATCCTCATGGTGGAAGTTGGATAATGTCTACTGATTCATATGCATCCCTGGGCACCATAGTGTAAATTTAGATAATGACCCCGATTCAACTGCATCCTGGGCCCCATGGTGGAATTTAGATGTGTCTACTAAATATGCATCATGGACCTCATGTTGGAATTTAGATTATGTCTTCCAATGCAACTGCATCCCTTCTTGCATAAGCTGGTCTGGGGCTCCATGGTGGAAATTGGATTATGTCTTCTGATGCAATTGCATCCCTTCTTGCATCAGCTGGTCTAAATCCTCCATTACACCCTATCCCTCTTGATATCATCCAGCTCCGCTTTCACAGACCCCCACCTGTCCTTTGAGAAATTCACAGCTTTTAACTCCTGCCCTCTTATCCATGTCCAGCTATGACTTCTGAGCTCTGGGCCTGTTCTTCCATCCCTCCCGTTCCCCTTCCCTCCTGTCCCCACCTTTTTAATTCCGGTGCTTGCCAGCATTTTGCTCATACCTTAGCCCAAAATATAGCTCGTATATCTTGGCTGACTATGGGTGCTGTTGGAACTGCTGAGTTTCTCCAGTTCTTTTGTATATTAACTACAATCACTAGGCCTGCAGACTTGACTCTGCCTGTGGTGTCTTACCCTGGCCTGCTTTGCCAATTCTGTGACAGTCCCTGCCTCAGGACCCCACCCTGTTCTCTTGACATTGCTGTTCCTAATTTTCCACTAACCTGATGAAGAGTTTTGCCTTGAATTGCTTCCCATTCTTTTTCTCCCACTGATTCATTCAGTAGATTGAGTTTGCAGACACTATCTCTTCCTTTTTGCTAGGCCCATAACATATACTCCATTGCTTTGGCACTACAATTTCCTATGCTCCAAAGCAATTACAGGGACTCCCCGACTTGCGACCAATGCGACTTGCGTGAATCTGCACATACGATCGAATTTTTATCAAAATGGACAGTGTTTATATTGTTTTTGACAAACTATAACAGGGATAGAGGGCACGTAAGAGCTAAAAGGTGCGTACTTACTTTGTTAGTTGACATCCCGCTGTCCATCAATTGGCACATGTGCAACGGGTTCCAATCAGCGAACCCAGTGTGCAAGAACCAACTGAAGATTCGTGCATGTGCACAGGAATCAAGACGGGTGCACCCAGCCTATGGACCCCGAGACACTGACTAACAAAGTAAATACGCACATTTTGGCTCTGATGTGTCCTGTCTCCCTGTTATGCTTTGTTAAATACAACATTTGATTTTAAAAATATGCTCTAAGACTTCAGTGCTCCATGCACGGGGACAAATTCCAACTTGCGTCCATTTTGAGATATAACTGATCCTTCAGTCTCAATTACAGTCGTAAGACGGGGAGTACCTGCAGTGGTAATGGGGTAGCTTAGTAAGGGATGGAAAACTAATCCATTTTTCTCTGCTCAACAAAGCTCATAGAATTTGTCTGAATCAATCAGTTTTTCCTGTTGTCGTATTACATCCTTAATAAAGTTAGATGTCATTTTTAAAGTTTTGTCCCTTGAACAATAATGTCCAATTCCTTCTTATCCTGACATATCATGTGTTTAGAATGTAATGTTTCTAATTTACTTGTCAGAATGCCTTGAAAATTACAGGGATTTTGGTGTTAACAATAAATAGTAAAGATTTCACCAATCCTTTTGAATTTTTTATCTCTGGCATTTCTGGTCATTTTTTCTATTGAGGTTGATATACCTGTGTGGTCGCATCAAGTAAGAATTTCATCCATCATGCTGTAGCGTCCACTGCGGCAGTGCAACCAAATAAAGAGACTTCCACACAAGCTGAGTGTAAAACAAAGACTGGCTTTATTCATTTGAATTTCCCGCGTGTGCTCGCTGGCCCGCCCATTTCTGGTGACATAACTTCCACCGACTTCCAGAAGTGACGTCATGGCAACGTGGAAGTGAAGGGCTCATTAGCCCACACGTAGCGTGAGGCACTGGCTCCTTTGCATTGAAGGGGAGCCCATGCCATCTTGGACTGACCACGTGTGGCAGCGATTCGGCCTGATTGCTCGCGCGGTGGCTTGACCCGCTACAATCTCAGCGTTTGTGAGGGGGAAATACTTTCAATGTTTCATTCACTTTCATGACAGAAGACTTCCTTGATTATCTGTGTAACATTGAAGGTTATGTGCTTTCATTATCAGGGATCATGATTTTGTTCTTAATTTGGTGAGCAAATGGATGGGACATGTTTTGTTAATGAGCCATGGGAATCAAATTAAAAATGAAGTGACAAAATTGGGAAGGATTGTTTAGCCTTATTTTTAAGCAGGATGTCAGGATGATTTTCATCTTGCCTGCGGAATTAAAATGTGATTGGTCAGTTCTCAATGGCAGCTGCCATATTGGCATTGCAAGGAGAGATGGGAAATTGGTCAGGTCTTTGGTGATCCCAGTAATGTAACGCAGAAAGATGTCATGGGGCTGAATGTGGTGTAGAGAGGGAGAGGGTATTAACTTTTAGGAAACTTATGTGGCCAGCCATCTATCAATACTTTCCTCAGATAGAAACTCCTGCTGGTAGAAGCCATGTCCTACTTTGAACAGGCCCAATGTCATTATCCAAGCAGATATCACGTAAGGGGCAAATAAGAGATTCTGAGGCATACATGGGTGAAAGAGAAATGGTTTTTTTTTGGTAGAAATATCTTGGTTGGCACAACATCATGGGCCAAAGGGCTTGTACTATGCTGTAATATTCTGTTATTTCTGTTATTGTTTGACTTTGAATATCTGTCGTAAGCACTGAGACACTTCAATAATGTAGCAAATGTGCTCAGCAACATTGCATTCTGGAGTTTGTATCTCTTGGCTGACTTGAGCTTTTCTCATTTTTACACAATGCTTGATAGTTCTGGTCAGTGAGAAAAGAAATATTGTGCATGTTAAAAATGATCTCATGTCTGCCAGCAACATTGGAAAAGAGTCAGTAACACCAAGGTAAATAGCACCCTGTAGTAGCTGGTGCAATTTCCCGGTGGGCAGAAGTTATCCATCAATGGCCACAGTGAGGTTAAAATGTGGGTAAATTATTTTGTATGTAATTTATACATTGAAAGATGAGCTGTTGTTTGTTCCAATTTCAGGTGGTTGTGGTGGCAAAATGATAATTTGTATTTGTGGCAGGATATGGGTAAGGATTGAAAATGGTTGGGAATCAACAACTGGGGCTTGCATTTAATGGGGTGGAAGTCGAAATAGATACCCAGAATAAGGCTCATCTGATTTATGCTCCACCAACAAATACTACACGTAGTTTCCTCTTTTGTAGATGAATAACTTCATAATGAGGTCAATGCCATTTATTATCATCTTTAAGTTCCAATTTATCTTCTGATTCCTTTTCTACGTAACCCTTGGCTATCATGTCCATCATGACATTTGTTTATTCCAAATGAAAGGTAGAATTTCTCTTGAATTTTCTCTTTTAATTCAGCATTCGCTGTTCTGAAATTATTACCTGGTATACAAATTTCTCTTTCCTTCAAAGGTAATGCCATACAGTAATGACCATCAACATGTCTAACAGAATTTGTATCTAAATCCAAAAGCTTCTTGTCCTCCTTTGAAGGTTCTTGAATATCTCTAACACATTCCAGAAAATCAATTTTTAACTGTTGTTCCCACAGATCATTAAGTTTGACAACTGAAATTCTGTTAGCATTCATTTTGGATTTCTCCAGACCATTATTCATTTTTCCATCTAATGGTCTGCTAATTGGCCATCTAAGCAACATTCTCACGGAATAAGGTCCGTCATTTTGACTCCTTTTACTTCTTGAGACTGCAGAGCTTTTGGTACGTCTAATCCAATTAACATCTCAATCGTGGTATCAATCTTAGGTAAGCAAACCTCTTTTAGATGAGCTCACTGTTAGATATCATCCTGATATGGAATATTCTCCTTATTCACAGGCATAGACTTCTGAGTATATACACCTGGAAGATCGTAAAATTCATTACTATTCAATCCAGCAATCTCTATCATAATTATTAACTATATTATTCTCAATGTTCTTTTCATCATTCATTGTTTTTAATAAGATCTGTGCCTTTTTTCCATGAAGATTAATTCAACAGCACAAAATGATGTGGTACTTCCTGAATCAATAAATGCATTGTTCTTCAGTATGAAGCTCCCCTTTTTAGCTTTAAGCTATACAGGAGCTATAGAGAGAGCTTTGTTACCAGCACCAGTAAAACTCTTTGAACTGAAGCTGAAGCATCCTCTCTGACTGTGTCTTTAGTCTTGGATTCAGGTTGTTTGACATCCTTCTCAACTTTACTTTGTTGAGTTTGCAGTAACTTGGGATGTTTTAAACTGCTTGAGTCGCTTATTGCAAGTTTTGCTGATGTGTCCTTTACACAAGCAGCCAAAGCATATCCCATTCTTCTCATAACGCAACTTTTTCTACAATCATGAACATTTTTCTAAAGCATGTTTATCTTTGCAATACCAACAGTTTTCTTGAACAGTCTGGTCTTCCTTCTCCTTTCTTTTCTTGTTCTTTCCTGTGCTTGTATCTGACACAGCAGTAACAAAATTACTTCCCTTTGGTTTCTGTTGAGATAACGGCTTAGACTTCTTTACATCTTTAGGAACTGTTGAAGTATCCTTAATATTTCCAAATGCTGGTCTGCTGTTAACATACACATGCCATTCCAAAAATTGTACAACATCCTCAAAAGTGTGTCCTTTCTGGGATAACCAACAAATTAGCAAGTAAATTCATCTCTTGCAAATGTACGCTACTTCCCATTGCATTACAACATCCTCTCAGAAAGAGGGCATATGCTTGTAAAGACTCTGATTTTATTGTTGGTCAAGAAAGAATCTTGTCCACGTGGGCCTCTGAGATTTAATGTTTGCCTTTTTAAAACCTTGTACTGGATTCATATATTAGCAACTTCTGACTAACCCCTTCGGCTATTCACCACTAAATTGTTCCAGGTAATGCAGACGTTCTTTGGCGTTTTTGGTGTTACTTTCAAAATGATGTTGAAAACATTCATGAACGTCAGATGGATCTCCATTGAAAACTGGAATTTCCTTCGGTAAACCATATGAAACTTGTTGCTGCGCTAACATAGCGGAGATTTCATTTTGTTTTGCTCTAAATGATATTATATTATCTTGTGCATCATGGCTTGTGACTGGTTGTCTTGAGGTGAAAGAAGAAAATGGATCTTGAACTGGTGCCATAGGTGTAGGACCTGGACTTGGAAGTGATGGCATTGGTGGGAATCCTTGGGCTGTAAATGATAGCATTGGTGGAGATCGTTGACTTGTTGCTGGTTCTCTAGCAACATGAGGAGACATCAATGGTTGAGTTTGATCAACTCGCAGGGTTGAATTTTTGGAATGCCCTCCTTGAGGAAAGATCCATATATTGTGTGCTCTGGAGGGATTGAATGTCACGAGCTCTTTCCATAGGATTGGTCATTGTCATTTGAGAACTAGCAGTGACCCCCCCCCCCATGGCTCCTTCCTCGAGTCTATTTGTTCTTGTGGCTGCGTTACCCATGGCTCTGCTGGAAGGTGAGGTGCTACCCTTTGGGGATATCATTTTGAATGACAAATCTTGCAGATGGCTGATTTAAGGCTTTCACTTTGGCCATATTCATAGCACGCTGTTCCTCATGCTCTAGTCTTTTCTTTTTCCAATTCAATCATCTGTTTTGTTCTTGCTTTTTCTTGATTTGAACCACCTTATCCTTTACAGCATAACTTTTCTCCAACCACTGCTGTTGTAGCCAAGTCTGCTTGCACTTTAGCATGCATGGCTGGTCTGCCTGTAGCAAGTGAAGCTGTACTTGCTCTAGATGCCTTTAAAGATCTTCCTGTGCTCATAACCTTTAAAATGCTATCATCAGCTGTTAGAGTCCAGAGGACCCCAAAAACCAGCAGGAATAGATATGCACCACAACACAGGGTTACTTTAAGAAAAGTAGTTTTTAATTATATTTGAACAAGAAAATAGAATTGAACATTAACTTACTTAACCTCCCTAACTACTTAATCCCCCCCCCTCCTCTAATACTAAGCGCAGGTGTTTGTAATTTATATTTAAGATTAGAAAAGTTCTTTGGATCACAGTCAACCTCACTGGTTGCAGGCAATTCTGGTACTGTACACAGAAGTTAGCATTAACAAAGCTCACCACCCTTTGGTGTTTAACAGGCAAATGGTTACCACTCAGGAGGGTTCTTGCTGATTGTCAGAGAGAGATTCCTTTTCCAGTACATCCACAATTGATTCCTTCTCAATCAGTCTTGCTGACGAAACTTGCCCCCTTCAGGGTTCTCCAGATGATCCTCTTTGTTTCAGGTCACCTTTCACACCGCCAGTCTTCTCCTTTGACCAGACAGCCTTCAAATGTTTGCCAGCTCTGTCCTTCTGGAAATAATTTTCATGCCTCATCTCTCTGTTGACCTTCCTCCCTCTCTGAGAGAGAGCAAAACTTTTCTCTTCTGCCTGCAAAGATCACATGCTCTCCCACGCAAGCTGCTGTCGATAGTTTGTTGCTTCCTGTAAAAAACATTCTGCAAAAGTCCTGCAAATATTCTCTGTTTTAAAATGTGTGTATGCAAGCTGCTCTAACAATTCCTCCCAAACCACCTCTGAATACTTTGTCACAGCTTCCTCCTTTCAAGGAAATTTTAACTCTTGAGTTAAACAGTCTTAACTAAACAGTCTTAAAATCACTAACGAGATAA
The DNA here is from genome assembly GCF_036971445.1 of Narcine bancroftii. Lineage (NCBI taxonomy): Eukaryota > Metazoa > Chordata > Chondrichthyes > Torpediniformes > Narcinidae > Narcine > Narcine bancroftii. Next base: position 133,105,809 of record NC_091473.1, on the reverse strand, counting down.
CATACACAATATATAATATGTACAGTAATTCCATTTTGAGAGCATTTCTATAAATGAGCAATTTTAACACCTTGACAAGCAATCGGCAATCATATTATTTACATCTCTGATATGGTTAATTTGCAGATCGTATTCTTGTAATATCAAACTCCAGTTGAACAATCTTCTGTTTTTATTCTTCATTTTATTCAGAAACACCAGAGAATTGCGTCAGTGAATATAACAATTGCTTCATGAGAGGTACCAAGATACACGTCGAAATTCTGCAGAACAAATATGAAAGCTCAGAGTTCTTTTTCAATAGTGGAATAGTTCTTTTGAGGAACATTGAATTTCTTGAAAAGTAGGCAACTGGATGGTCAGTTTCATTATGTTTCTGCAATAAAACTGCACCTGCTGCTCCCTCACTGGCATCCACTGAATCAGAAAATGGTCTGTCAAAAACAGGAGATTTTAACACAGGGCAGATTTGGAGAAATGAGAAGGGATTTGCAAGAGTTGTGTGGGCTGACCTTTTGGCCAGAAAGGATTTAGAGGAAATTTGGGGGGCATTTAGGGGTGAGATTTTGTGAGTACAGGATCTTTATGTTCCAGTCAGGCTGAAAGGGAAGCCTGAAGATTCGAGGGAGCCGTGGTTTTCTGGTGAAATTAATACGTTTGTTTGGGACAAGAGAGAGGGCTATAACAAATTTTAAAAAAACAAAGGTTTGAGCAGATGTATGGTCATTACTTAGATTGCAGGAAGAACCTTAAGTGGGAAATTAAAAAGGCAAAAAGAAGGTATGAGGTGTCCATAGCTAATAAGGTGAAGGTGAATCCTAAGGGTTTTTACAGATATGTGAACAGTAAAAGAAGGGTTAAGGATAGAATCGGTCGACTGGATGATGGGACCGGGATCTATGTCAGGAGCCGTATGAGATGGGAGAAATATTGCACAATTTTTTCTCGTCAGTAGTCACAAGGGAAAGTGACATTGGGCTATAGAAGATAAGTGAGGCAGAGGGCTTAGTTATGGATAGGATAGAGATTAGTAAAGTGAGAGTTTAGCAGCTTCTTGGGTCAATTAAGGTGGTTAAGTCTCCTGGTCCTGATGGGATTTTTCCCAGGACATTAAGGGAGGTCAGGGAACAAATAGTGACAGTGATTTTTCAAAGTTCACTGGAGGAGGGAATAGTACAACAGGATTGGAGGGTGCAAATGTAGTTCCGTTGTTCAAAAAAGTGACATTCTTTTGTATTCCAGCAGACAGCCCCCGCCCCCCACCCACCCCACAAGTCACGCATCTGCTTTCTTTGGGCAGCCATTATTAACTCTGTTCATCACATTCTGCAGAAACAGGCCTTTGGCTACTTTCCAGAATCCCTCCCTTTTCTATTTATCCTGCTGTTTCTTCATCACTGGAGAGGAAAAATGTTGTCAAGCTGGAGACATGAAGAGAAGATTCCTGAGGATGTCCCTGAGCTACAGGGAGAGGTTAAACAGGTTGGGGCTTTATTTTTTGGAGTGCAGAAGGGTGAGGGTTGATCTCACAGAGGTGGAGAAGATCATGAGGGTAAATACGCAGAGCATTTTTTCCAGAGTAGGGGAATTGGTAACCAGGTTTGTGACGGGTCTGGGGGAGAGATTTAATATGAACCTATGGGGTAAGATTTTTATACAGAGGGTGGTGGGCGTATGGAATGGGCTACCTGAGGAAGTAGTTTAGGCAGGTTCATTGCATTTGGATGGATACATAGATAGAATGAGTTTGAAGGGATACGTAGGCATTTGGGACTAGTGTTTGGTCGGTGTGGGCAAGTTGGGCTGAAGGGTCTGTTTTCACACCGTACGACTTCTCTTTAAAAACTTTAACGTCTGTACAAAGTGAAGGGAGAAAGGTTTAGGGGAAACATCAGGGGTAAGTTATTTGCACAGAGAGTTGTGGGTGCCTGGTATGCCTTATCAGGGGTGATGGAGGAGGCTGAAACATTTGGGGCATTTAAGAGACCCTTTGACAAGGAAATGGATGAAAGAATAATCAAGGGTTAAGAGGTAGGAAGGGTTTAGTTTTTTATTGTGGTCGGCACAACACCGTGGGCCAAAGTTCCTGTGCTGTGCTGCAGTGCTCTATGTTCTATGGAAACTAACTTCTATGCTAGAATGTGAAATTTTGTTATCTTGGAGAGTATAGTAATAAGTTTCCCATTATCCACGTCTGACACCCGGGACCAGTGAGGACAGGACATGAGTTAAAGCTGCTGGGAAGACATGGGAACCATTGGTCCACCCTTCAACCAATGGCTTTGATTTGAAACGACTTCCATTGGAAGTTTGGCAACCAGCACGCAGTGAATGAAGACGTCCCTCTACACGTAATTCCCTGAAGCCAACAGACCACACGGCCTTCAGTCCAATCCATCAGCAACCCAAGCTCCAGATGCACACCTCTGACATGATCAGGAAGCCTCCAACACCCTCTCACATCCTGGCTCTGATACCTGGCAACCCTTCAGCCAGTCTGGAGCCAGTCACCAGCAGACTGATGCAAGTCCCTTATCTGCAGTTGCCCGTAGCCTACTTGTGTTTCTCGTCTTGAGTTGATCTATCCAAGACCTCAACTCCTTCTCTGTCCCAGTTTCACATAATCTTCAGCTCCCTGATTTCTCAAAGGTTCATCTACCTTCTCTATGAATAGCCCCAATGAGCTAACGTGCACATCCTTCCAGGATGTAGAATCCCAGAGGTGCACAATACTCTAGCCTCTTTTTCACTGGCACCTTGTCCCAAGAATTGACTGCCAATTAAGTGGTTAAGGGTCCAGTGGGAAAGCAAATCAATCAGCATGCCAGCATCAAATCACACCGGGGATTGATGACCTCGACCCCTCCTCACATTCCCAGCATCAGCTGATGCCAGTGCGCCAATTAACCCAGTGAATAAAGGACAAGTTGCATCCTGCGACTATAAATGAAGGTAGACTCTCCTATCCCCAAGAATAACTTGTGTTCAATGCGAAAGCAGGTAATGGCTCGGTTAAAAGTGGCCCAGAGGAAACAGTAAAAACAGCTTCTTTAACGGGGACACTGAACGTCCAATAGCAAAAAGGGCTTCAGTGGGAAGAAATTCCTGTGCACTGATTTAAATGCTTGACCGCTTATCTTGGAATGATGTCCATTTGTTGGAGACTCTCCTACTCCTGAAACCATCACAATGTCGACCCTGTTGTGTTGCCTTAGTGTCACGTTTTAACAAGACGCTCCAAATTCTTTAAACTCCAGGAAGCATGGATCTAATTTTGTTAATCAATTATGACAGGAATCTCCTAGTTCCAGGAATGAATGAGGTGAATTTCACTGATCATATCTCCTTTCTTAAATAAATGAATCAAAACTGTTTCCCTCTCCAAATATATTCATGGCAGCATACTTTACAAATGCAACAACAATTCTCTAATTCTGAACTCCTTGAAATACAAGGCTATGTGTTCTTTGCTTTATATAAGAAATACAAGCAGCATATTTCATCTGGCCCATTTAGCCCATCCTGTCATTCAATAAACTGTAGCTGATCTGGCAATTAACTCAACTTCATTTACCTGTCTGTTTCCATTGTGACATAGTATATGGATATGTTTTTGGGAGATCAATTGGGAAAGGTTTATTAGAGTAGGTTTGATACAAACACTTTAAAACAGATCTTATTTAAAATACTGGAGCTCTGCCATGGTATATATATCAGCTCCAGAGCTTTTGCAAGAGATTTTGAAGAGAGCTCCAGAGATTTCACTTATGGATTGTTGTTTGCAAAAGAGCATGCCAGAGCCATTGCTGTCTGGAAGAGAACTCGGTTTTTTGAGAGTCTCATGTGGTTTTGCAAGCAGAGAAAGTCAAGCAGGCTTTCTCTCAGGGTGCAAGAGAGAGAGAGAGAGAGATGACTTGTACAGTGATACAACCAGCAGACAGTAGCTGGGAATCAAACAAGTGAACCTGGCAACCCTATGCCCAATTGCAAGATGACCTGGTCAAAGATCTTGTAATTCATGCAAGAGAAGAGGACTGGCTGTCTGATGTTTCACTTGGAATAAGGGAATTAAAAAGGAACTCTGTGGTGACCTGAAAGAAAGAGGTTATCATCTGGAGAACACTGAAGGTGCAAGTTTCGTCAACAGGACATTGAAGTGGCTGATTAAAAAGGAACAACAAATCTTCCTCAGAAAACTGACAAGAACATACCTGAGCAGTACCTTTCAAACACCAAAGCCTGATGAACTTTATAAATGTTAAATTCTGTGCACAATATATGAATTGCCTGCAACCGTTGAACTTGAAGGAATGAGAAGTGAGATTGGACTGTGAAGCAAACAACTTTTCTGAACTAACACACATACATTACATACACGCGCAGTTAAACTTAAAAAGGGCTTAAGCTAGGTAAAGTAAGTCAATAGAGATAAGTTAAAGTTTGATTCTATTTTCATCTTTAAAGATAATTAAAACCAACTTTTGTTTCAGTAACCATTTGTCATGGTAAATATCTATTGCTGCTGCTGGACCGTAACTTAATTCTATGGTTCAAAAATCTGTGTATTAAATCTGTTCAATGAGGCTGCCCCCCCTGCTTTGTTTGTAAATAATTGCCCAGATTTTGGGAGAAGCACTTCTTTCTTATCTCTTTCTTAAGTCCACTCCTCCGATTCGATAGTTCTAATCTCATCTACCCTTTGAAATAACCTCCCTGCATCTATTTTATCTCTTCCTTTATAATTTTATGTTTCTATAAGATCCCCTTATCCTTCTAAACTCCAGTAAGTACAGTCCCAGGTGACTTAATCCCTTCCCATAAGATATCCCCCCTCATTTCAGGAATCTATCTGGTGAGTCTCCTCTGTACCAACTCCAAAGCCACCATATCCTTTCTCAAGAACAACCAGAACTAAAATAGCATCTCTGTCTAAGATGCTGTAATGGGACAGACCCAGGACAGTGGAGACATACAACTACTCCAAAGGGTTCACCCACGTGGTCCTAATGCTGGCGGCTCCATACAGGCTTTAAATAGTCTGTTAAAGGAACTGAAGGTGCTTTTATACTAAAATCCTGCAACCATGGAGCCCTAGCCCAAGATGCTCGGCAGCAGTCCCACAGGGTTTGCAGACTCTGGGGAGCAGCAGACCGATGCAGGGCACCAGAAATGGGGAGCAGAAGGAGAAGCAGAAGAGATGGTGACCACAACAATGGACCAGCGAGGGGCTCGGCGGCTAAGCCATCCACAAAGGCTTCAGTCGACGGTGGTCAGGAGATCTGCTTGGGCTGCAGGCTGCTGGAGACTGGCTCATGGCAACCATTGTTGGAGCTGGGATTCAAGAGGGTGCTGAGGACAAGAAGGGCACCCAAAGGACCTCAGGTGCTAAGGCTCCTGATCATGTCAGGGGTTTGGATCTGGAAGTTGGGTTTCTGAGGGATTGAACAGGATTCTGTGTGGCTGCAGATATTGTGAGAATGCTGGAGGTGAATCCACAGACACTAGGTGAGTCTGAAGGGACTCTCTTTTGCTTCTATTTCTCTCTCACTGTAAGGGGTGTAAAGGTTAAAAACATGGATTTTTTTGAATCTTAGTTAATTTTGTGCCTGTCTCTTTAAGAGAGCAATTGTTTGTAGTGTTACCAAGGTGACTATAATGCAATATCCACCCAGCCACTAAAGGCTTGCTCGTTATTTTACGAGATGTGAATGAAGTGTGAGGACGAGAAATTTTTCTTTGAATTTTTGTCTCTTTAAATATTCTTATTTCTCTTTAAAGTTTTTGTATTTCTTTAAGCTAGTATCTCTACATATAACCATTTATGGAGTGGAAACAGGCCCTGTCGGCCTTTCGAGTCTGCACGGGTAGAGTAGAACAACTCCACTAGCTCAAACCTCCCGCTCTCCGCCAATAACCCTCCAACCCCCTCACCTCCATGCACACATTAAACCTTCTCTTAAGTTACAGTAGGGTCCCTGCCGCAACTATCTCATTGAGAAGATCATTCCAATCTGCCACCATTCACTGAATGAAAATTCCACCTCTAATATTTCTCCTAAAGTGTTGCCCCCTTACCCTTAACTCATGGCCTCTGGTTCCAACCTCCCCTGCCCTCAGGGAAAAGAGTCTGTTTATGTCTAGTCTATCTACTCCTTTCATAATTATAAATACCACTATCAAGTCAACACTCAATTGTCTACGTTCTAATGAATAAAGTCCCCGTCTCTTTAATCTCTCCCTGTAATGCAGATGCTGTAAGCCAGGCAACATCCTTGTGAAGCTTCTCTGCACCCTCTCCACCTTACCTTTATCTTTTCTATAATTTGGAGACCAGAACTGAACACAATACTCCAAACCTGGCCTCACCAATGCCTTAAACAGCTGTAGCATCACCTCCCAGCTCCATATTCCATAGTATGATTTATGAAGGCCCGCAGACCATATGCCTTCCTCACCACCCTATCTTCATGCGAATCCATTTTCAGTTAACTCTGTACCATAACCCCCAGGTCCCTTTTCTACTCTGCGTGACTCAATGCCCTCCACTTAACTGTATATGTCCTATTCTGGTTATTTTTACTGAAATGCAATTCCTCACACTTGTCTACATTGAATTCCATCTGCCATCTTACAGCCCACTCTTCCAAATAAACCAAATCCTTCTGTAATACAAGAAAATCTACCTCACTACCTTCACCACTCCCCCTATTTCCGTATCATCTGGATATTTCTTTTCACAGTTAACCACACCCTCCTCTAAATTATTAATATAAATGATAAACAACAAGGGACCCAGCACAGATCCCGGAGGCACCCCGCTTGTCACAAGCTTCCAACCTGACAGACAGTTGTCCACCATGACTCTCTGCTGTCTATCTCCCAGCCTCCTCTGAACCCATGTCACAATCTCTCCACTAATTCCTAGTGACTGAACCTTTATTAACTTTCCATGCAGAACCTTATCAAAATCCTTACTAAAATCCAAATAGATTACATCCACCGCTCCACCTTCATCCACCTTTTTTGTCACTTCCTCAAAAAACTCAACATGGTTCGTAAAACATGACTTCCCTTTGACAAACCAATGTTGGGTGCCCCTAATCAATCACTGCCTATCCAGATACATGTATATACTATCTCGAAGTATACCCTTAGTAACCTTCCCCACCACTGAAGTCAAACTTACTGACCAATAATTACTTGACTTACACCTCCTGCCTTTTTTGAACAACGGAACTACATTTGCACCCTCCAATCCTGTTGTGAACTTTGAAAAACCACTGTCAGTGCCCCCGCTATTTGTTCCCTGACCTCCCTTAATGTCCTGGGAAAAATCCCATCAGGACCAGGAGACTTATCCACCTTAATTGACCCAAGAAGCTGCTAAACTCTCACTTTACTAATCTCTATCCTATCCATAACTAAGCCCTCTGCCTCACTTATCTTCTATAGCCCAATGTCACTTTCCCTTGTGACTACTGACGAGAAAAAATTGTGCAATATTTCTCCCATCTCATACGGCTCCTGACATAGATCCCGGTCCCATCATCCAGTCGACCGATTCTATCCTTAACCCTTCTTTTACTGTTCGCATATCTGTAAAAACCCTTAAGATTCACCTTCACCTTATTAGCTATGGACACCTCATTCCTTCTTTTTGCCTTTTTAATTTCCCATTTAAGGTTCTTCCTGCAATCTAAGTAATGACCATACATCTGCTACAACCTTTGTTTTTTTTAAATTTGGTATAAGCCTCCTTCTTGTCCCAAACAAACTTATTAATTTCACCAGAAAACCACGGCTCCCTCGAATCTTCAGGCTTCCCTTTCAGTCTGACTGGAACATAAGGATCCTGTACTCTCAAAATCTCATCCCTAAATGCCCCCCAAATTTCTTCTACATCCTTTCTGGCCAAAATGTCAGCCCATACAACTCTTGCAAATCCCTTCTCATTTCTCCAAATCTGCCCTGTGTTAAAATCTCCTGTTTTTGACAGACCATTTTCTGATTCAGTGGATGCCAGTGAGGGAGCAGCAGGTGCAGTTTTATTGCAGAAACATAATGAAACTGACCATCCAGTTGCCTACTTTTCAAGAAATTCAATGTTCATCAAAAGAACTATTCCACTATTGAAAAAGAACTCTGAGCTCTCATATTTGTTCTGCAGAATTTCGACGTGTATCTTGGTACCTCTCATGAAGCAATTGTTATATTCACTGACGCAATTCTCTGGTGCTTCTGAATAAAATGAAGAATAAAAACAGAAGATTGTTCAACTGGAGTTTGATATTACAAGAATACGATCTGCAAATTAACCATATCAGAGATGTAAATAATATGATTGCCGATTGCTTGTCAAGGTGTTAAAATTGCTCATTTATAGAAATGCTCGCAAAATGGAATTACTGTACATATTATATATTGTGTATGTTATCTCGTTAGTGATTTTAAGACTGTTTAATTAAGTCTGCTTAACTCAAGAGTTAAAATTTCCTTGAAAGGAGGAAGCTGTGACAAAGTATTCAGAGGTGGTTTGGGAGGAATTGTTAGAGCAGCTTGCATACACACATTTTAAAACAGAGAATATTTGCAGGACTTTTGCAGAATGTTTTTTACAGGAAGCAACAAACTATCGACAGCAGCTTGCGTGGGAGAGCATGTGATCTTTGCAGGCAGAAGAGAAAAGTTTTGCTCTCTCTCAGAGAGGGAGGAAGGTCAACAGAGAGATGAGGCATGAAAATTATTTCCAGAAGGACAGAGCTGGCAAACATTTGAAGGCTGTCTGGTCAAAGGAGAAGACTGGCGGTGTGAAAGGTGACCTGAAACAAAGAGGATCATCTGGAGAACCATGAAGGGGGCAAGTTTCGTCAGCAAGACTGATTGAGAAGGAATCAATTGTGGATGTACTGGAAAAGGAATCTCTCTCTGACAATCAGCAAGAACCCTCCTGAGTGGTAACCATTTGCCTGTTAAACACCAAAGGGTGGTGAGCTTTGTTAATGCTAACTTCTGTGTACAGTACCAGAATTGCCTGCAACCAGTGAGGTTGACTGTGATCCAAAGAACTTTTCTAATCTTAAATATAAATTACAAACACCTGCGCTTAGTATTAGAGGAGGGGGGGGATTAAGTAGTTAGGGAGGTTAAGTAAGTTAATGTTCAATTCTATTTTCTTGTTCAAATATAATTAAAAACTACTTTTCTTAAAGTAACCCTGTGTTGTGGTGCATATCTATTCCTGCTGGTTTTTGGGGTCCTCTGGACTCTGTAACAGCTGATGATAGTATGTTAAAGGTTATGAGCACAGGAAGATCTTTAAAGGCATCTAGAGCAAGTACAGCTTCACTTGCGACAGGCAGACCAGCCATGCATGCTAAAGTGCAAGCAGACTTGGCTACAACAGCAGTGGTTGGAGAAAAGTTATGCTGTAAAGGATAAGGTGGTTCAAATCAAGAAAAAGCAAGAACAAAACAGATGATTGAATTGGAAAAAGAAAAGACTAGAGCATGAGGAACAGCGTGCTATGAATATGGCCAAAGTGAAAGCCTTAAATCAGCCATCTGCAAGATTTGTCATTCAAAATGATATCCCCAAAGGGTAGCACCTCACCTTTCAGCAGAGCCATGGGTAACGCAGCCACAAGAACAAATAGACTCGAGGAAGGAGCCATGGGGGGGTCACTGCTAGTTCTCAAATGACAATGACCAATCCTATGGAAAGAGCTCGTGACATTCAATCCCTCCAGAGCACACAATATATGGATCTTTCCTCAAGGAGGGCATTCCAAAAATTCAACCCTGCGAGTTGATCAAACTCAACCATTGATGTCTCCTCATGTTGCTAGAGAACCAGCAACAAGTCAACGATCTCCACCAATGCTATCATTTACAGCCCAAGGATTCCCACTAATGCCATCACTTCCAAGTCCAGGTCCTACACCTATGGCACCAGTTCAAGATCCATTTTCTTCTTTCACCTCAAGACAACCAGTCACAAGCCATGATGCACAAGATAATATAATATCACTTAGAGCAAAACAAAATGAAATCTCCGCTATGTTAGCGCAGCAACAAGGTTCATATGGTTTATCGAAGGAAATTCCAGTTTTCAATGGAGATCCATCTGACGTTCATGAATGTTTTCAACATCATTTTGAAAGTAACACCAAAAACGCCAAAGAACGTCTGCATTACCTGGAACAATTTAGTGGTGAATAGCCGAAGGGGTTAGTCAGAAGTTGCTAATATATGAATCCAGTACAAGGTTTTAAAAAGGCAAACATTAAATCTCAGAGGCCCACGTGGACAAGATTCTTTCTTGTCCAACAATAAAATCAGAGGCTTTACAAGCATATGCCCTCTTTCTGAGAGGATGTTGTAATGCAATGGGAAGTAGCGTACATTTGCAAGAGATGAATTTACTTGCTAATTTGTTGGTTATCCCAGAAAGGACACACTTTTGAGGATGTTGTACAATTTTTGGAATGGCATGTGTATGTAAACAGCAGACCAGCATTTGGAAATATTAAGGATACTTCAACAGTTCCTAAAGATGTAAAGAAGTCTAAGCCGTTATCTCAACAGAAACCAAAGGGAAGTAATTTTGTTACTGCTGTGTCAGATACAAGCACAGGAAAGAACAAGAAAAGAAAGGAGAAGGAAGACCAGACTGTTCAAGAAAACTGTTGGTATTGCAAAGATAAACATGCTTTAGAAAAATGTTCATGATTGTAGAAAAAGTTGCATGATGAGAAATTAACCCTTTAAAGAAGAATGGAATATGCTTTGGCTGCTTGTGTAGAGGACACATCAGCAAAACTTGCAATAAGCGACTCAAGCAGTTTAAAACATCCCAAGTTACTGCAAACTCAACAAAGTAAAGTTGAGAAGGATGTCAAACAACCTGAATCCAAGACTAAAGACACAGTCAGAGAGGATGCTTCAGCTTCAGTTCAGACAAAGAGTTTTACTGGTGCTGGTAACAAAGCTCTCTCTATAGCTCCTGTATAGCTTAAAGCTAAAAAGGGGGCTCCTGTATAGCTTAAAGCTAAAAAGGGGAGCTTCATACTGAAGAACAATGCATTTATTGATTCAGGAAGTACCACATCATTTTGTGCTGTTGAATTAATCTTCATGGAAAAAAGGCACAGATCTTATTAAAAACAATGAATGATGAAAAGAACATTGAGAATAATATAGTTAATAATTATGATAGAGATTGCTGGATTGAATAGTAATGAATTTTGCGATCTTCCAGGTGTATATACTCAGAAGTCTATGCCTGTGAATATGGAGAATATTCCATATCAGGATGATATCTAACAGTGAGCTCATCTAAAAGAGGTTTGCTTACCTAAGATTGATACCACGATTGAGATGTTAATTCGATTAGACGTACCAAAAGCTCTGCAATCTCGAGAAGTAAAAGGAGTCATAATGACGGACCTTATTCTGTGAGAATGTTGCTTAGATGGCCAATTAGCAGACCATTAGATGGAAAAATGAATAATGGTCTGGAGAAATTCAACATGAATGCTAACAGAATTTCAGTTGTCAAACTTAATGATCTGTGGGAACAACAGTTAAAAATTGATTTTCCTGAATGTGTTAGAGATATTCAAGAACCTTCAAAGGAGGACAAGAAGCTTTTGGATTTAGATACAAATTCTGTTAGACATGTTGATGGTCATTACTGTATGGCATTACCTTTGAAGGAAAGAGAAATTTGTATACCAGGTAATAATTTCAGAACAGCGAATGCTGAATTAAAAGAGAAAATTCAAGAGAAATTCTACCTTTCATTTGGAATAAACAAATGTCATGATGGACATGATAGCCAAGGGTTACGTAGAAAAGGAATCAGAAGATAACTTGGAACTTAAAGATGGTAATAAATGGCATTGACCTCATTATGAAGTTATTCATCCACAAAAGAGGAAACTACATGTAGTATTTGATGGTGGAGCATCATTTCAAGGAGTTTCATTGAATTCTCAATTTTGACAAAGTCCAGACTTAACCAGTACTTTAATAGGAGTTCTGATAAGATTTTGTAAAGAGCCCTATTGTGATTGCAGCAGATATGATGTTTCATCAAGTGAAAGGACCATCAGAAAATTGTGATTTTCTACGATTATTATGGTGGCCTAATGGAGACTTCAGTAAAGACATGATTGAATCCAGAATGACAGATCATTTATTTGGAGCAACTTCCTCACCAAGTTGGGCAAATTTTGCTCTCAGGAAATGTGCTGAATATAATGAACTGCAATTTAGTTGTCAAGATATGAGAATCTTCAGAAATAATTTCTATATTGATGATTGCCTTACTTCTGTGGTTTCAGAAAAAAGCAATAGATCTTTATCATGGCTTAAAGGCAATCTATAATTGAGAGGGATCGGACAGAGTCAACATGGATTTACAATAGGTAAATCGTGCTTGACAAATCTATTGGAATTCTTTGAGATGGTGACAGGTAAAATAGATGGGGGAGAGCCAGTGGATGTGGTGTACCTGGACTTTCAAAAGGACTTCGATAAGGTCCCGCATAAATGATTGGCATGCAAAATCAAGTCACATGGGATTGGGGGCAAGGTATTGATGTGGATTGAGCACTGCCTGGCAGGTAGAAGACAGAGAGTTGGGATAAAGGACTCGTTTTCTGAGTGGCAGGCGGTGACCAGTGGGGTGCCACAGGGATCTGTACTGGGACCTCAGCTGTTCACAATTTAGATTAATGATCTGGATGAGGGGATTGGATGTAATATCTCCAAATTTACAGACGACACTAAGCTAGGAGGGGTGTGTGCACTGAAGAGGGGTTCAGGAAGCTCCAGTGTGATTTGGATAAATTGGGGGACTGGACAGATACATGGCAAATGCACTACAATGTGGATAAATGTGAGGTCATCCACTTTGGTAATACAAACCAGAGGGCAGACTACTATTTGAATGGCAATAGATTGGGAGATAGGGAAGTGCAGAGAGACCTAGGGGTTCTTGTGCACCAGTCACTGAAGGTGAGCATGCAGGTACAGCAGGCGGTTAAAAAGGCAAATGGTATGTTGGCCCTCATATCAAGAGGGTTTGAGTATAGGAACAAGGATACCTTACTGCAGCTGTACAGAGCTTGGTGAGACCCCACCTGGAGTATTGTGTGCAGTTTTGGTCACCTTATCTAAGGAAGGATGTTCTTGCAATGGAGGGAGTGCAGAGGCAATTCACCAGGCTGATACCTGGAATGGCAGGAATAACTTATGAGGAAAGATTGCGCAATTTGGGATTGTACTGGAGTTTAGAAGATTGAGAGGGGATCTCATAGAGACATATAAAATTCTGGCAGGACTCGACAGAATGGATGCGGAAGGGATGTTTCCAATGGTGAGGGAGTCCAGAACCCTGGGCCATGGTTCGAGGATAATAGGCAAACCATTTAGGACCGAGATGAGTAGGAATTTCTTTTCCCAGAGGGTGGTGAATCTGTGGAATTCATTGCCACAGAGAGCAGTAGAGGCAGGTTCATTGAATATATTTAAGGGGGAATTAGACATATTTCTTCAGTATAAGGGAATTGGGGGTTACGGAGAGAAAGCGGGGACGGGGTACTGAACTTTAAGAACAGCCATGATCTCATTGAATGGTGGAGCAGGCTCGAAGGGCCGAATGACCTACTCCTGCTCCTATGTTTCTATTTAATAAAGGAGGTTCCTTCCTTACGAAATGGATTAGCAACAGTCGAGATGTATTGGCTGTTATACCTGAGGTAGAAAGAGCAAAGGAAATCAAACATCTGGACCTGGATTGTGATGTTCTACCTGCTGAAAGAATTCTCATGGACCTTGGTGTGTTCAATCTCATGGTTTCAAATTCAAAATTGTCCTCAAAGAACGGTTTTGGTCCTGACAGTTATTTCGTACCACGAAATAATGAAGAGCAAATACATAGTGGGTTTGTAATCGGAAAAGCCTGAATGGCTCCATTAAAGTCAGTCACCATCCCTTGAATGGAATTGACTGCTGCTTCTATAAAGGATAAATAGTTGGGAGAATTTGGGTAAGATTAGTGGGTTACATACATACACACATCTTAAAACAGATCTTATTTGAAAGACTGAAAAATTCATATTCAATAGCATTGCAGGATATTTGGAGAATGTAGTTGCTAATTTAACTGATGTCATAAAATGAATGGACCGGAGACAAACTGGATACAAGTACCTTTCTGCAAAGTGCTCACAGAAAGGTCACCTCTGGGTTTTGTTTATCTAAGACAACATCTTGACTAAGGAGAAGAACTCCTGCTGTTTGCTGGAGAAGGTGGGGGTTTTGTTGCAAGTGAGAGAGAGTCACATGGGCTTTCTAGCAGTTCAGTTGGAGAGAGGGGGGGGGGGGCGAAAGAAAACAAGCCCTCTCAGCTTGTATGTGGGTGCCACTGAAAACGGCTGAAATAAGCCAGGAAGACTGGTTGAAACTGATGAAAGTTCCAGAGCAGTGGATGGCTGGAAGTGCTATCTGTCTGATGTTTCTCTTGGAATAACGTAACAGAAAGGAACTCTGTGGTAACTTGAAGAAAAAAGTTACCTGCCTGATGGGGCTGGTTTCATCAGTGAGATCTTGAGGTGACTAATGGTTGTACCACAGTTGTGGAAATCCTGGAACAACAAATCTCTCTCTGCAAACCCTACAAGAGCCTTCTTGAGCGGTAAACATGAATGTGGGCTCAATTTTGATATTTAATAAAAATTTGGATAGGTATATGGATGAGAGGGATATGGTCTGGATGCAGGTTAATGGGATGAGGTGGAATAATAGTGTGGCACAGATTAGATGGGCTGAAGGGCCTGTTCCATGGTTCTGTTTTAGAGTTTGTTCAAGAATCTCATCGTGTCAGGAAAGAAACTATCCCTGGATCTGGTGAAGCGGATCTCCTATGCATGAATCTTCCTGATAGGAGGGAGTATAGGGTTGGGATGGGTATTTTAATATGTTGAGTTGGCTGCTTTCCAAGGCAGCTGGAGTTGTAGATGAAGTTGATGATGGAAGGTTGGGGATGCCGTGTATGTTGGAGCTTGCAATGTTCATAATCTCTTGCATGAGCTTTATCGAATAATCAAAGCAACCAGACCCTTCATCATCCAGAGATCATTCATCTTTCTCGAGAAGCCTCTTCCCTCCTCGTCGCACTTTCCCAAGTAACTACAGGAGCTACAACACCTGCTCTTCTACTTCTCACCAGGCAGGGACCCAAACACTCCCTTCAGGTAAAGCAGAGATTCACTTCTTCCAAAACTAGTGCATTGTACCCGATACTCTCAATGTGGCCTCTTCCCTACTGTAGAATCCAAAAGCAAATTGAGTGACTGCTTTTTAACACATCTGTATTCAATCCACAGAGGAAACCCAGTGCTCCCACTTGCCTGTGAGTTTAATTCTCCAACACACTCCCATTCTGAAGGCGTTCTTCACTGCTCAATTAAATCCAACATGAATGGTATCTTAGGAATGGTATCTTATCTTCTGTCTGGCCTTTTGGACTCGATAATCAAATATCTCCCCGTTCAAAAACGTACTGGAGGGTGTAATTGGGTGACGTGGGTTCAAAGGCTAAAAGGGCCTGTTACCGTGCTGTACGTCTAAATTTACATTGTAACAGAATGTACAAGTTTGCATTTAACTGATAACATAATTTAGGATGCAAAATACATTGATATAACCTCCTCATTCTAACAATCTTACACAGCTTTAACAATTAACAGCAATTTGATTTCAACTCTCCTACATGTCTCTCAAACTTTCTCTCTGATTGCAGCTCACCCAGTGATCTCTTGATCAGCCGGCAACTGCGGATACTGGTGTTCATTTTGTCTGCAGTCCTTTCAAAGTTGCCCCCAAACCCTCCTGTCCAAATACAAAACTTATATCCTGGCATAACTGATTGATGCAAACATTTTCCTTCTGAAATTGTCATGAACTCCTCATAAATGTACGGATTTACTACTTTAATTGGTTCTACAGATTCCACCGAAAGGTTGTTTTCAGGAGACATCTGGACTTACCAGAACCTTAAGAACTTCTTACAAATTTAGACATACAGGACGGTAACAGGCCATTTCAGCCCACAAGCCTGTGCTGACCAATTTATATGCCAATTACCCGATAATAGAGGGTTGTGGGAGTGAATTAGGGAAAGGTTAGATTGTTTCGGAGTAGATTTACATAGGTCAGCACACCATTGTGGGCCAAAGGGTCTGTACTGTGCTGTAATATTCTACGTTGTTGTGTTTTATATTATAATACTTGTAGTTTATATTTTAATAGCCTTTTCAAAGTAATTCTGAATTATATTGCTCCTTGAGTCTTGACTCATTTTAACCCCTTGATTAAAACCAAATTTGGATCTCAGTGATAATGACCTATGTGTGATTGTGATTTAGAATTGACCAACATTTGAATCAATTCACAAATAGAGTAATATAGCCATAGAGCATGGAAACAGACCCTTTGATGCAACCTGTCCACACCATTCAAATTGTCCACTAGATCGAGTCCCTTTTGCTTCCCTCCAAACATTTTTGACCAAATGTCTTTGAAGCCAGGTAATTGTACCCAAATCCACCTCCACCTCACTGCCAGCTTATTCCATCTACCGACTACCCTGTGTGAAACAGTTGTCCTCAAATTCCTTTTAAACCTTTCCCCTTTCTCCTGAAAAGGATTGCCCCGATACCATGAGAGAAATGTCTGTGCTGTTGTAAACCCACTTTTTTTGCACTATGGTAACTGCAAATATTTATTCTACATCTTTTGTAATTTGTATGTTGTTGAATATATAGGACAATAAATATTCTCGATCTTTTCATCATTACCGAATATATGCATGTAATAGTTGACTTTTGGGGGTTAATTTTTGGGGTCAAATTTGGGGGGTAAACTGTTAAACTAATACTACTTTTGACCGCAGTATGCTTCCCAAGAATGGGAAGCAATACAAGGCAAAACTCTTCATCAGGTTAGTGGAAAATTAGGAACAGCAATGTCAAGAGAACAGGGTGGGGGGCCTGAGGCAGGGACTGTCACAGAATTGGCAAAGCAGGCCAGGGTAAGACACCACAGGCAGAGTCAAGTCTGCAGGCCTAGTGATTGTAGTTAATATACAAAAGAACTGGAGAAACTCAGCAGTTCCAACAGCATCCATAGTCAGCCAAGAGCTATGAGCTATGTTTTGGGCTAAGGTATGAGCAAAATGCTGGCAAGCACCGGAATTAAAAAGGTGGGGACAGGAGGGAAGGGGAACGGGAGGGATGGAAGAACAGGCCCAGAACGCAGAAGTCATAGCTGGACATGGATAAGAGGGCAGGAGTTAAAAGCTGTGAATTTCTCAGAGGACAGGTGGGGGTCTGTGAAAGCAGAGCTGGATGATATCAAGAGGGATAGGGTGTAATGGAGGATTTAGACCAGCTGATGCAAGAAGGGATGCAATTGTATCAGAAGACATAATCCAATTTCCACTATGGAGCCCTAGACCAGCTTATGCAAGAAGGGATGCAGTTGCATCGGAAGACATAATCTAAATTCCAACATGAGGTCCATGATGCATATTTAGTAGACACATCTAAATTCCACCATGGGGCCCAGGATGAAGTTGAAAAGGAAGACATTATCTAAATTTACACTATGGGGCCCAGGGATGCATATGAATCAGTAGACATTATCCAACTTTCACCATGAGGCCAAGAGATGCAGTTGTCTTTTGTTGGTAGTTGTCAGGAGACCTTGAAGATAATTAAATCATTTGTTCAAAGAGATAAGATCTGAAGTAAACAACATTTGGGTAATATAAGCCATGGTCCCACTGCTGAAGTTTGAGACTCTCCAAGAAGTGGCAACATCTCTCAGCAAGAAGAAGAACTTCAAGATTCCAAACCAACGTCCCGGTCCGGGGAGGTGGAGAAACTGCTACCGGCACCCAAGCAACCTACTACAAGTGTACAGTTGTCACCTCGCTTTGGCAGTTGGGACCAGTCCAGGCATTGATAAGTATAATTGGGAAGGGCTTGCATGTTGTAGTGTAAATTCAGCTTTAGATTTAGTAATAAAGACTTGTATAAACTGAACTGCTCTCTGTATGTGTCTATTTTCTTTCAGTAGCTCGAATACTGTGACCATTCTAAAATGAACAAAGTGAGAGGTACAAGTTTACCCAAGACATAGGGAAAGAGAGAGACACGGGGTGGGGACTGTACGAAAGGAGACATGGGGTTAGACAAAGAGACTGCAACAGTCAGAAGATTGGCAGATGATAAAGGGAGGCAGAGATAAAAGATCAAGTGGGTAAGTGTGTGAAACAGGGTGGTGTGTGTGTGGATAGAAGAACAAAGTGGAGGTGAGAATGGTAGTATAAAGAGAGAATAGGTCGAAAGTGAATCCCTGGGCCAAGGGCAGTGTCCATCCATTTCACAAAACTCACCAGGCTCTGACTATGACCTGGCACAGATCAGGCTTCAACTTTATGACAAGTCACTAGAAAATCTTTCATGTCCTTTTTAGGGTATCCTAAAGAAGAACTTTTGATGTATTATCACTGTTGCAACAAAGAAAACATCACTGTCCTCTCCCCCACCCCCTTTCCCTTGCCCGGCCCCCTCTACCACCCCTTCTCCCTTGACCCGCCCCCCTCCCCTACCCCCTCCCCACCCCTACCACCTCCCCCTCCCCTACCCCCTCACCCTCCCCTACCACCTCCCCCTCACCTTGTCGGCCCTTACCCTCCCCAGTCCCTCCCCCTCCCCTTGCACCACTCCCCTCCACCTTGCACCCCACCCCTCCCCTTCCCTTTGCACCCATCCCCACCCCTGGTCCCTCCCCCTCCCCTTGAACCCCTCCCATTGAACCCTTCACTTGAACCCCTCCCCTCACCCTCCCCATTCCACAGCTACCTCCGGCCTCGCCCTGTCAGCACCACCAGGCGGCGCACCGACGCCTCCACACCAACCCAACACCCTCGCCGGCCCGGCCGCTCTCAGAAGCGGCCTGGCTGCCTACTGCTCGCCTGCTTTCCCTGAAACGCGCAGGATAGGAAGGTGCCGGTTTCCGCCGCCAACTGCTTCCTGTTAAAGTCCACGGCAATGTGACGGACCCCGAGCAGACGACGCCGCTGCCAACACTCCGCCCACCTTCTCCGTCTCGCCTCTAAACAGGAAGGGCCAATCAGCACGCGAATCCTTACATCAATCCGACCCTGCTTCAGCGTCCAATCCAATCGCCGCCTCACCGAGTGAACCCACTGGCTCGCGTAACTGAATCACCCAATCAGCAAGTGAGGGAACTCACAGGTGCTCCCAATCAGAAGCTCAAGACAGAAAACAGACCCTTTGGCCCTTCCACCTGAACTACCCCAACAACTCAATCCCATTCTTGTGAAACACAGTTTCACTTTATTCGAGCTCCAGGTTTCCTCTGATATCAAGAAATACATTGAACTTCAACTGCAAGTGAGACTATTTATTATCTCCCTTTGTTCCTTTTTATCACCACTATCCATTTCATGAGCTCTACTTTTCTCAAAGTCTCTGCATCTAAGTTCCAGGCATATGTCCCCTCCTCAAATGTGGACAGCAATAAACTCATCACAAGTACATGGAGCCCAATTTCAAACCTCCAGGATGGAGAATTCCAAGGATATTACATTTTCATTCAAGACATTTCTTAAAGTCAAAGCAGCCGAGAGGTGATTTGGAAATTGTGACACTTAGTTCTTGGCTCCTTTGCATTATCGTCTCTGGATTTGTGTTGTGTCTGCTCTAATCATGTTGTCAGGTCATCTCCCTTTTTCCCAACTCTACAGAGATCTAGATTCAAACTTTCCTTTGATCACACCCTGAAAACACTCCGGAAACAAGTCTGATGATCTTTGCTGCAGTTCTCATGTTTCAGCTAAGGAAACGAGATACATGACTCCAGATGTAATATTCGCAAGACCATGAGATGTGAAATTGCAGTGTGCGCGCTACCCTGAAGCGTGGAAAAAATGACGCACTCCCAAGAAGTCCAAGTCGAAGACTGGTTGATTGCACTAGAAGCTCTGCTTATATTCTCTCCCCACTGCTGACGACAGGGGTGATGACACGACAGCACCATTCTCGGATTGATGGGTGTTCCCGCCAATGCTCATTGCTTCCCATCGTGTGGGTTGTCACTTGGGATGGCTTGTTGGTCTCCGTGGGATCTGTGTAGTCACCGCATTCGTCGGCCATCTTGTGTACCGGGTTGTGTCCCAGTCATTGGGACTATGCAACCATATATTTTGGAAGAATATAGAGCTCATATTTACAAAGGGTGGGTGTGAATATTTAAATGAAGCTCAGGCATTCCCTTTCTCCTTAAAGCCTCAGTTTATTTAAAGAAACTTTAAAGTAATCAGCACTCTTGTTGAGGGTCTCTTCCTCTTTTCACATCTTTTTCTTTTAGCAAAGGGATAGAGGGGGGAGGGGGAGGGACTCAGATAAGGTGGTGGAAATTATTTATTCTTTCTTTTATCTATGCCACATGTAATTGTATTTGATTTGTATTATTAATTGTATAATTTCTTTGTGGTTTTAAATTTATCAATAATATATTTTTTAAAATGATCAGAGGTTAATCCACAGGACCACGAGTGGCCGAGAGCAACACTGGGGACACCTTCCTACTCCCCGCCACCTCAAATATCGAGATGATCTATCGGGATCATTGTTAAAATCGTCGAGGACCCCTTCCACCCGGCCAACAGCATTCTCCAGTTTTTTCCCTCGGGAAAGAGATCGAAGAATATCAGAGCCGGTACCAGCAGCCCCAGGAACCCGGCAGGGAGAATGTTAAACGATTGATGAATTGCTCAGACAAATACATCACGACTTTACTAGTTATTCAACAATATTGAGTTATTTTTCTGGATGGACGGCGCATGTATCATTTGTCTGTATGTGTGTCGATCTGGTTCTGTGTTTGCAGGGCTTACTCCAAGAACCCGGTTTCATCAGGTTGTACTTATGCAATCAAATGGTAATAAATTTAAACTTGTACTTTGGAGCGGGTGCAGAGGAGATTTCCTGGATTGTCTCTCATGAAGCAAAGTTGAGTGAGTTAGGGCTTTTCTTTGCCCCCACCCCCCAAAATGGATTTTATTCACAAATTATTTCCAAAGAGGAAGACCGTTCCAAGTCTTTTCACCTCCTCGTGTTGCATCCATATATTCCCTTCAGTGAACATTGCTGCATACGGACTCTGTTTAGTGCTTCATTGCCACCGCCTTGTGGTTACACCACCCACCTTCCCTCTGCTGTTGGAGGGGTTCCCCTTGGTCTCAGCCCATCGTGCCAGCAAAGGGAGGATTATGATCCATCCCCATAGTGCCCTCATGTTGGCTGCGCTCTAGACTCCGTGCATCCCTCAGCATGTACTCCTGCAGCCTGGAATGTGCCAGTTGGCAGCAATCCCTCACTGACATCTCTGCGTGGTGAAAGACCAATAGGTTTAACATAGAACCGGGAGCACAGCACCCCCTTCCCACGTCCGACCCTTGATGTTGTACTGACCGATGTATTCCTAACAAAATTAAAAATAACTAAACACTTCCTCCCTCATAACCCTCCATTCTTCTTTCCTCCACGTGACTAATAGTCTCTTAAATGCCCCTAATGACCACCCACTCCAGACATGAACAACACAGCCAGTCGCCCTGAGCTGGGGGTGTCTGTACTGCTCCCCGTCTCCTGCAATTGGGCTTTGTTCTCCACCAGCCGCACAAGACGACCCAGATTCCATGACAGAAGGCAGAGATACAGAGAGATCAGTGAGAACACGGGTAGTTTCAGCAGGGAACCCAAGTGTAAGGGGGATGGAGTGCATTCGATGGTGCACCAGCAGGACATTGCTGAGCGTGTGGATTCCCTCGGGCTCTTGAGGGGAGAAAGCACTGGTCATTCCAATGGTTTAGGTGAGGCCAGGGGCCCAAATGAGAAGGGGCGCAGATCATCGAGGGCAGATGTAACAGGTGACTGAAAGTGTCGTGGGGATACTGAGGGCTGGTAGAGGAGCGTAAGGAGGGGGAAGTGGCATTTTGACAAGTGAGTTCTGAGGGAGAGGCCACATGTTTGAGACTTCGAGGCAAGGGGCCTTCGATTGTCTGCAGGGATGGGACCTGTCAATAAAACTGCAGACATTAAGCACACAATGTCTTTGTCCCACGATCATCAGGAAGGATATGGAGGAACAAAATTAGGACTGTCAGGCAGGGAAATATCTTCTTCCCACAGGCCATGAGATTGACAATGCAACGCGAGTTGAATGGGTCCAGAGAATGAAAAGGTTGAGAGGGATATTGACTGATTGCGAGCAGTTTGGGCCAGTAGTAGAGAAGGCCCAAAGGGTCTTTTCAGTGGTGTCTCTCTGGACCAGTCTTTTGAGTTGATCTTTACAAAAAAATCAAACCAATTTTTTTATTTAATGACAATGGTAGAGAATAAAAGAAGAGACAAGATTTCTGCCCAGCAGCGAGCATTGAAGACACTTCCTGAAATGGAGACACTGAAACCATAGGGATGGTTCTGGCCGGAATGAGGACGCCTTCATCTTGAAGGAGGTTAGGTGAAGCAGGGACGGGGATGGGGAAGGCCAGTCAGGGAAAGGGTGCAGGGAAGGGATAGGTGGAGAAGGGAGCGGAGGGAGGGGGAGGGGGGACTACTGGTGGCAGGGTTTGGGAGGGAATGGGGAAGGGGTTGGGGAAGGGAGGGGAGATGGAGGGAGGGGGAAGGGAGTAGTTGGAGAGGGGAGTGTTGGGAAGGGGTTTTGGGAAGGGGTTCAGGAGGGGAGGGGGAGGGGAGGGGGAGAGGGTGGGGAGGGGAGGGGGAGGGGAGGGGAGAGGGAGGGGAGGGGAGGGGGAGGGGAGGGGAGGGGGAGGGGAGGGGATGGGACAGGAGGGGGCGCAGGGAGCGTGCGCAGGGAGGGGGCGCAGGTACGGGCCGTGGGGTGGGTGGCGCTGGGGGGGCCACGGGGAAGGTGCGCACGTAGTGGGTGCGGGAATGGGTCGCGGGGAGGGGCCACGGGAGGGAGCGCGGAGAGAGCCGTGGGGAGGGGGCTCCTCCGGGAGAGGGGGATGGCACAGGGTGCGGGGAGCGGATGTGGGAAGGGGGTGCTGTGAGCGTGTGTGGGAAGGGAATGCGGGGAGAGGGGTGCGGTAAGGGGGCGTGGGGAGAGAGCGCGGAGAGGGGAGGGGAGGTGAGGGGAGGGGGATATGGTGGACATAAGTGGGAGTGAATTGGTGAATAGGATAGGGTAAGAGGAGAGGGGAGGGGTCGCGGGGAGTGGATGCAGAGAGTGGGCGTGGGGAGGGTGCGTGGGGATGGGGCGCTGGGCGGGGATGCTGGGAGGTGGCTCTGGGTGGGGGCATGGATAGCTGGCCTGGGTAGCGGGCGAGTGGAGCGAGCGCGATGAGGGGGTGGCAGTGAGCGTGTGCGGGGAGGGGTGATGGGGAGCAGGAGTGAGGCATTGGGCGCAGGGAGCGGGGAGGGGAGGGGTGGGTAGGGGAGGAGGGAGGGGAGGGGGAGAGGAGGGAGAGGGGAAGGGGAAGGAGAGGTGGAGGGGAGGGGGGGATGGCTAGGGGAGGTGAGGGGAGGGGGAAGGGGAGGGGAGGGAGAGGGGAAGGGGAGGAGAGGGGAGGGGAGGGGAGGGGAGGGGGTGGGGACGGGGCAAGGGGAGGACGGGAGGGGACATGAGGGGGAACAGGAGAAGGGAGCGGGCACGGGGAGGGGGGGTGCGGGGAGGGGTCGCGGCGGGGGACGCAGGTGGGGGGGGCACGGGGAGCGAGCGCAGGGAGCGGGTATGGGGAGTGGGCACGGGGTAGGGGGCTTGGGGAGGGAGCGCTTTGAGAGTGCACGGGTAGGGTCTTTTAGAGGGGGCCCGGGGATGGGTCGCTGGGATGGGGGCGCCATGAGCAGCCGCAGGGAGGGGCATGGGGAGTGGGCGCGGAGAGGGGGCTTGCGGAGAGGGATCCTTCGGGAGAGGGACGATGGCACAGGCAATGGGGAGCGGGCGTGGGGAGGTGTGCTGTGAGTGTGTGTGGGAAGGGGCGCGGGGAGAGCGTGCGGGAAGGGGGCACAGGGTGAGGGCGCGGGGAGGGGAGCGGGTTGCAGGGGAGGTGTGATGGTGAGGAACAAGGGGGAGTGGATGGGGGATGGGATAGGTTCAGAGGAGAGGGGAGGGGCGTGGGGAGTGTGCGCAGAGAGGCGGTGCTGAGAGGGGGCGCTGGGAGGGGGCTCGTGGAGCGACCGCGGTGAGGGGGCGCAGTGAGCGTGCGCTGGGATGGGGGACAGGAGCAGGTGCGGGCTGGGGGCGCAGGGAGAGGGGTGGGGAGGGGAGGGGAGGGGAAGGGAGGGGAGGGAAAGGGAGGGAGGGGAGGGAGGGAGGGGAGGGGAGGGGGAAGGGAGGGGGAGAGGGGAGGGGAGGGGGAGGGGGTGGGGAGGGGAGGGGAGGGGGTGGGGAGGGAAGGGGAGGGGGGAGGGGAGAGGGGAGGGGAGAGGGGAGGGTAGGGAGGGGGAGGGAGGGGAGGGAGAGGAAGGGGAGTGGGAGGGGAGGGGAGTGGGGAGGGGGAAGGGAGGGGAGGGGGAGGGGAGGGGGAGGGTGGGGGATGGGGGAGGCGAGGGGGAGGGGAGGGAAGGGGAGGGGAGGGGAAGGGAGTGAGTGGGGAGGGGGAGGGGAGGGGAGAGGGGAGGGGAGGGGAGGTGGGAGGGAGGGGGAGGGGAGGGGAGGGGAGGGGGAGGGGGAGGGGGAGCGGAGGGGAGATGGAGGGGAGGGGGAAGGCGAGGGGAGGGGGGAGGGGAGGGGGAGGAGAGGGTAGATGGGAGTGGTTGGGCAGGCTTTGGGGAGGGAATAACGGGGAGTGGATTGGGGATGTAAGAGGAAGTTTAAAAGGGAAGGGGAAAGGGTTGAGAATGAATGGCTTGGCTTGTGTGAGGAGTGGGGGAGGGGTTCAGGCATCATGGGGTTGTCCGTCCCTGTACAACTGGAAGGCCAGATGGTTGTGGAGGCCTGGCTCGTCTCCATACTTTGCTCCTTCTCCTGGGAATAGAAGCAAGAGTTAAGGAGGAGCCGTTTCCTGGACCTGACTGCGTTGACTGAGGAGAATCCAAATCTCTACCCACCAATCCCCACACTCCGGCCTTGCGCCTTCCACTCCTTTTGATCTGGGATGTGTGAGGAACCCACGATCTTGTCTCTTCTGCTCAGGCGTCCCCATCATCCAACAACCCGGTTCACCACTTCATGGCAGCAAGATGCTGGACAAATCACGGACCGGTTGCGCCCCTTCAGCTGACCCAACCCCACAACAATATAACCCTTCCTTCCCTCACGTGAATTTATATTCATGTACCTATCTTCGAGTCTTTGAGTATTGTACCAGCCTTGACCATCATTCCGTCAAGGTACTCCAGGCACACTCTACTCTGTGTTAAAAAAACTTAGCCATCTCGTCTCCGCTAAATGATTCTCCTCTCACCTTATTTAGGAGTCCTCTGGTATTCTTGCCCCAGAATAAATATGCTGGTTGTCCACCCGATCTGTACGTCTCATCATCTCCTGAACCTCTATTTCAGTCAACTCTCATCCATCTTTGGTGTCCAGAGAAAAGCCCTAACTCTGCTAACCTTGCCTCATCAGACCTTTTCCAATCCTGGCACCATCCTTGAAAATCTCCTCTGCAGTCTCTCCAAAGCTTCCACATCCATCCTGTCTTGAGGCAACCAGGAATGCACACAATAGCCAAGTGTGGTCTGACTAGAGATTTACAGATCTGCAACTTTACCTCTCGGTTCTTCAACTCAATTCCTTTGACGAATGAAGGCCAACACATTATACTCCTCGTTAACCACCCTACCAATTTGCGCATCAAACTTGAGAGATCTATGGAGATGAACCTTAACATTTCTCTGTTCTGCCATACTGTTAATAATCCTGCCATTAACCACAAACTCTGCCCTCAAGTACAACCTTCAAAGGTGTGTCACTTCACACTTCTCCGGATTGAACACCATCTGGCAATTGTCTACAAAACTCAATCATCTATGACAACTTTCTACATTGTCCACAACACCTCTACCTTTGTCTCATCTGCTGACGTACCCACCCTTTCACGCCCACTGTCATTCATATAAACCACACAGCAGGGTTCCCAGAGCACCAGAGCATGACTAGTCATTGACCTCAGGGCAGCGTATGTTCCATCTACTACTACCCTCTCCTTTCTGCAGCCAAAGAGCCAAGGCTCCAAGGATCCCATGCCTCATGATGTTCTGAATGAGGCCACTATGGTGACCTTGCCCAACTCCTCACTAGAATCCATGTGCAGCACATATACCCTTTTACCTTCTTCAATTTCCTTCATCATCTCCTTGGAAAACTCAATCATGAACACGAGGCGAGCACTAGATCTGCGGAGTGGAGGCTTCACTAAACAAGGAGGGCACTGTTCAATGGAGGAGTAACCAGCCTTCAAAAGTCTCCAGCCCTAGCCCACACAAAGGCCATTCCTGGCAGTTCACAGTCCAGTGACCCATCATACATCTCAGCCATCTAAGTATCAATGTTAACGTCTCCATTCGCCAGGAAGCCCCAGACCCTCCAGACTCACCTTCTTTCCCTTTCCACTGTCCATCACCCCCCAACACCCCTTCCTCCAGCCAAAGATCAACTTTTGCTGTCCTCTGACCTTCTTCTGATTGCTTCCACCAATATTTTCATAGCCACCCCCTTCCCCTCAACCAGCATCCTCCAATCACCTGCAAATGCCCTCTCACTCTCCTCCTGTATCAACCAATCACCTGCCAGTCCCCTCTCCCTGTATCCACCAATATCCTGCCAGTTCCCACCCCCTTCCACCTGTATCCACCAATCACCTCGCTCATCCCTTTCCACCTGTATCCACCAATCAGTTCTCTTACCCCCTCCCACCTTCTGCTGTGGGTCTCATCTAGACGGGCAGGTTTGGGTGTAGGGCAGTGTGAGGTTGGGTCTGACCCACCCCCACCTCTCCCGACTCAACTTTGCTTACCTTGATAATCTCCACCAGCTGGTTCACCCCACTGTCCCTGGGGAAGATGAGCTGTCCCAATAACAGCTCAGCCAACATACAGCCAGTTGACCAGACGTCTGCAAGAGAGGGAAGGCCTGGTGTCAATGTCACAGGGTGCCGAGGGATGTGAAAGACGGTGGAGTCGAAGTGTGGGGTCTGTCCCATCGAACAACCTGGGCTCAGTCACAGGGTGAAGCTCCCTCTGCACCGTCACATCACACACTCTCAGGGTCCAAGAGTAAAGCTTTCTCCGCACCGTCCCATCACACAATCCCAGGGTCAGACACAGATTGAAGCTCCCTGTCCACTGTCCTATCACAAACTCCCAGGATCAGACACAAATGTGACTCCACTGTACAAGAAGTGGAGGAGGCAGCAGAAAGGAAATTAGCCTAACGTCGGTGGTTGGGAAGATGTTGGGAGTCTCTTGTCAAGCATGAGGTTATGGAGCTTCTGGTGACACAGGACAGGAGAGGCCAAACCTAGCAAGGTTTCCTTAAGGAAAAATCTTACCATTGGAGATCTTTGTAGAGGTGACAAGCAGGCTGGATAAGGGAGATGCAGCGGATGTTGTGTATTTGGATTTTCAGAGGGGATCTGCCAAGGTTGCGCACATGAGGTGACTTAACAAGGG
This sequence comes from Narcine bancroftii, assembly GCF_036971445.1. Lineage (NCBI taxonomy): Eukaryota > Metazoa > Chordata > Chondrichthyes > Torpediniformes > Narcinidae > Narcine > Narcine bancroftii. The sequence continues at coordinate 133,078,073 of NC_091473.1, read as the reverse complement.
CCTGAGATTGAACAGGAAACCTATTGGCTGATGGGCAGGAAGCAGAGAGTTGGAATACAGGGATCATGTTCAGGTTGGCTGCCCGTCACTAGTGGTGTTTCACTGAGGTCAGTGTTGGGGCTGCTTCTTTTTATGTTGTACATTAGTGACATGGATTGTGGAATGAGTGATTTGTGGCCAAGTTTGCAGACGATACAAAGGCAGATGTAGGAGCAGGAAGTGGAGAGGAAACAGAAAGGCCTCACGTGGAGTAATGTGAGCAGTTATGTGCTCCTCATACAAGATAAGATGTGTTGGTTAATATTGGAGAACATTCAAATGAGATTGACTAGGATGATTCCAGAAATAAAAAGGTTGCCATACGTGGAGCGTTTCTCAGCTCTTGGCCAGTATTTGCTGGAAATTAGGAGAATTGTGGTGGTAGGATCTTATTGAAACACTTCTAATGTGAAAAGGGGTGGAGAGAGTAGTTATTGAAATGGTGTTTCCCACAGTGGGAGAGTCCAGAACAAAAGGGCACAACTTCAGAATTGAAAGGTGTCAGATTAGAACAGAGATCCATGGGAATTTCTTCAGCCAGATGGTGTGAAATCTGTAGAATTTGTTGCCACAAGGAGTGGTGGAGGCCAGGTAATTGGATGTATTTAAGGCAGAGACTGACAGTTTCTTGATTAGCTAGAGCATCAGATTATGGGAAAAGGCCAGGCAGTGGGGTTGTGTGGTAAAATGCATCAAATCATGAAGCTCCCACCGCATTGGTCAATCACACACTCCCAGTGTCAGACACAGAGTGAAGCTCCCACCGCATCGGTCAATCACACGCTCCCAGTGTCAGACACAGAGTGAAGCTCCCACCACATCAATCCATCACACACTCCCAGCATCAGACACAGTGAAGCTCACTCCATGGCAACACATGACATACTCTCCAGATCAGACTGAAGGGAACATGGGGAAAGTTGCAAAAATAGTCTGGAACTTGAGGAGAGGTGTGCAATCTGTCAGGGACACCAGGGAAGGTGCATAAATAATGGGGAACATAGGTGAAGGTGTATAAATAGTCAGGAACATGCGGGATGGTATGTAAATAGATGGGAACATGCGGCATCCGGCACCTCTCACCCTGGCACCACATCATCCCTGGAAACTCTCACCTTCCTTAATCCTGGCAACTCACCCTCCTTTGCCCTGGTACATTTCCTTCCCTCTCCCTGGTACTTCTTACCCTCCCTCTCTCTGGTACCTCTCCCCTCGGCTGGCACATCTCTCACGCTCCCTCTCTCTGGCACCTCTCCTCTCTTTCTCTGGCACATCTCTCACCCCTCTCTATGTCACATCTCTCCCTTGGATAACTCTACCTCAATCTATCTCTTCCCACCTTGGATGAAGCTTTCTCCCTTTTACATGAGAACACTCAACCCCCACCTCCCTATTTGGGACCACCATCTCAGTCATCGTGGGACACTCTCTCCATCTCAATCTCTACGCCCATCCACCCCAACCCATGACATCAACCCTCTCTCTCTGTGCTGGACAGTTCTGCCTTTTTGCCTCAAGTGACAGGGCTGCCTTCCTACAGTCTGGTTTATTACTCACCGATATTCGAGATGTAGTCTGTAGCTCTAAAGATGAGCTCTGGTGCTTGATAATGCTGGGGCCAATCAAATCTTTGTGGTGGAAAGCAGGCGTGGATCAACCGAAAATAGCACCTATGGCAGTGGTGGCCAACCTCTTGCAAGAGGAGGACATGTTGGCGGCAATGTTTTCTGTAGAGAACGAGAGGATAGACTGAGCGTATGTGTTCTTTGTACCTTTGATAGTGCCCCCCCCACCCATCCAGTGCCAGCCAAGTCAAACCCCACCACCCACCCCCCATCGTCAAACCGTAGGGATTCCATGCCTGAGGGTCGATGAGGGATCAAGCGTTCCATGAAGGGGTTGATGGTCTAAAAAATTTAGGAACGTCCTTGAGACACACCAAGAGTCATAGCCTCCAGTCAGAGAGCCAGTCATCCACAACCACACTCTGCCAATGGTGAAACCAGTTTACGCTTCACCATAAATACCAAGCAACTGAACCTTCCTCCCATGTGGGAACCTCTTAAATGCTTTACTAAAGTCCATGTGGACAACCGTCTTTTCTTCATCAATGTTCCTAGTAAGCTCCTCGATAAGATTTGTTAAACATGACCTACTGCGTACAGAGCCGTGTTGGCTTGCCCTAATTTGTCTCTAACTGTCAAAATTGTTCTATATCCAATCTCTTAGAGCACCTTCTAATAACTTGTCTACTCCTGATATCAGGCTCACCGGCCTATCATTTCCTAGGTTATTTTTGGAACCTTTTTTTTAAATATGAGCTCCCTCCAATCCTCCTGCACCTTCCTATCGGAATAGGTCCCAACCTCCCTGGAAGACTGGGGCGAATTTGGAACGTGGGTTACTGGCGCCATTAATAGCCCCAGCTAGGCTAACTAGGTCAGTCCGGTCACACCGTGTCTTGGTGCAGGACCGCCCACCAAGAGGTGGCATGGTTAGTATTGCGGTTAGTGCAATGGTGTTACAGTGTTTGAATCCAGCACTGTCAGTTTGTACATTCTCCCTGGGTCTACGTGGGTTTCCATCAGCTACTCCAGTTTCATCCCACCCTTCAAAAACGCATCAGGGGTGTAGGTCAATTGGGTGTAATTGGGTCACAGGGGTTCATGTGATGAAAGGACCTGTCTCCATGCTGCATGTCTAAATTTAAATTTCAGGCTGTCCCATTTCTCAAAAACTGCTCTTCTCCTTCACCTTAAATCCTTTGCCCTTCAAGACCTTCTTGATGGCAATCAGCTCTCCACCGTCCACCATCCTGGCCTGGTACACCACACCGAAAGACCCATTGCCGATAATTTTATCATTTGCGCAGGACACCTCCTTGGGGCCGTCGGGTCCACAATCCAGAGTGGCCACTACTGTTGTGGCCTTATTGCTATCTCCTGTGGGGCAGAAGCAGCAGCATTTACACACCCAGAGAGAACAGAACAGGCCATTTGTCCAAGATGGTCTCTATCCTTCCCTCTAACTCCCTTCCAAACATCACCTCAATGTCAGAATTGATCCTCTGGTGTTTCGTTCCAGACTCTTTTTTTTCAAAAACTCTTATTGAATAGCTTTAGAAAACCAAACAAATATATATATATATATATATATATATATATAATCTAAAACTAACCCCTACAATGCCCCATCCTTCCCATGCCCCCTACACCACCCCCTACAACCCTCCCCCCTTTGGAGCTTATTTTTTAAAAAACACAGTAATAGGTTGCTGTATGGTGTTCTATATTTTTAAATCTTTCATTACAAATATAACTTTTATTTAACATCTAAACCCATACATTCCAAATATACTGCTAGATAAGTCTCCAAAAATTGGGAAGAAAACCAAAATGGCAAAAGGAATAATTGAGTTGATGCAGGATTTAAATTTGGTTGAAATATGGCGACGAATTAATCCAACCGAGAAGGATTATTCTTTTTTATTCAGCACGTCATGAGTCATTCTCAAGAATAGATTTTTTTGGGTATCAGCTCATTTGCAGGGTAGGATTGAATAAGATGAGTATAAGAGTAGGTTTTCATCAGACCATGCATTGTTAATTTCCTGTAATGTTGCCAAGATGGCAGGAATTAACTATCGTTGGTGATGTAATGAGATGTTGTTACAAAGGCCTGAATTTATTTTGTATGTTAAAGATCTGATTAGGATCAGTTCAAAGTAAATTTACGTTATGGGATTCTTAAAAAGCATACTTATGGGGTAAAATTATTAGTTACACAGCAAAAGTGAAGAAGCAATATAAAGCGGAACTTCAAGATTTAGAAAAAGAAATTGCAGTATTGGAGAAGATATTTCAGAAAGATGCAACAGAAGAGAACAAGATACAGTTATCGACATTGAAGCTTCAATTATCATACAAAGCAAACTTATAATTATGAAGAATGACCTTATCATTTCCAAATGAATACATGATTGAATTTTGTTATGCCATACTCAGTTCAACATCATTTTTCCAAGTGACAGCTAGACATTTTCTAGCTACTGTCAACCATGGACGTATAAATGCAAACCTGTCATTATCGTATTCCTATATCCCAATAAACAAACATACCCATGGATCGACATATAGATCTGTTTTGAATAAATCTCACAGAAATTCAATTACCTTTTCCAAAAAGGGCCTAACTTTTTCACCATACTGAAAACACAAATCTGACACACTACATCCATATTTTTTCAATTTTTCAGGAGTTTAATATAACTGTTGGAAATAGTTATAGTTAACCAAACTATATCATACATTAATTAACTTCATAACACTATCAAGACACATATCAGACCACTCCTCCACAGATATAGGCATATATAAGCATATATGTTTTAAATATATACACCTTCATCATCTTTTCCTGTAATAACATACATTTCTGAAACAAATCCCTTTTTGCCCTTATCAACAATAAATTTCTCAAATTTAATTTGACCAGGTAACACTAACTCTCTACCAAAACATTCTAACAACTAAATCTCGTACTTGATAATAAGCAAATAAAATGCTTGTGATATACCAAACTTCTCTCTAAGTAGAACCATCTACCTGAGGAGACAGGGTCCACAGCCATTCCCCTTGTCCACAACCCTCCTTCCCCAAAAGGGACAGGTCACCCTTTACCCTCCAGCATGCCCCAAAGGAGATGGAGCACTCTGAACCCCTCCCCACTCCCAAAAGTTCAGTGCTACTGTGACCTTCCATGATGCAAAGGAGACCTTGTCACCCAAGGCAGCTCGAGGAGCAGAGGGAGCCTCTTGCTTCATTGCTCAACTATGTTGAGCCGCCACACAAGCAATGCTTTCCAGCAACTTGACCTAGGTTTGTTGTGGGGGGTGGGAGGAAGATGGAACAGGTCCTATAATCCGGGGTGGGGGGATGGATGGGCGGTCCTATCTCTCAGTGGGAGAGATCCCATCCTGGGGGGAGGGGAGTGCTCAGCTCTTTACCATTGCTGTTGGAAGGGCTAACTTCCCTCCCACTCCCGACATCTGCTCTCCCCAAGATACCTCATTTCCACCCCACGCTGATTCCTCTACCCCTTTCTCATCTCCTACCCAATTCCACACTCCCAGTTCCCCCAGTGCCTTCCATACCCTCCCACCCCAGCCCTCCAGCTCAAACCTACCTCTGATCCAATCTCCCTCTGCCTGTGGTGCACCCCCAATCCCTTCGTTCTCCCCTCCACAACCTCCACTCCCATAGGCCCCATCCATCCCCCCCCCCGCCCCATGCCACTGCTCTCCCATCCCCAAACCACTCCAGCTGCCTACAACGTTTCCTGCATTCAGGATGGGGAGAGGGGATTAAATGTAACCTCCATTCTCTCCACCCACATTAGGTGAAGGATGGTGCTGAAGGAGGCTCTGTCCCTGAAGGGGAGCCTGTGACAGGCTCTTTTTCTCACCCATGTGTGCTGAACGCTTCCAAACACAATGTCGTTGATCAGAGGGTCCCAGGGTTGAGACCCCCCCCCGTACTCCCACACAAGGGCCACACTCCTCTTCCAGGAGAGGCATCCTACTCGTGCTGCTGTGCCATGGTGCAACACAGCTATGGCAATACAGCATCAGTTGCCCCACTCTGTGACATCATCTCCCCCATCTGTGTCAACTCCCCTCTTTGTGACACAACTAGTTTAATGGCCAGGGACATCCTCCTCAATTTTCCCAAGCAAGGGGTGGGCGATGGTAATTCAGCTGCTATAAATTACTCAAGTTATCTATTCTAACTCCTTCATATTTGATTCCATTTTGCGGCCACTTTAGTTGACTGTTTTCTTGACATTGACATTGACTGTAATCTCCCTTCATAAGTGACCTGATTTTGCATTTATCCCAGTTGATCTATACCTAGAGATCTCTCCATTGTCCTCCAGAGTGGAGTGCAGCTTGGGTAACAAATGTGTCAGGTCTGTCAGAACTATCAGAACATCATCAACAAATAAATTGATTTTGTGCTCTTCCTGGCCTGCACTTCCCCCTCACCTTGAATCTCTTGCCTGCAAGACCTTCTTGATGGCAATCAGCTCTCCTCCATCCACCAGCCTGGCCTGGTACACCACACCGAAAGACCCATTTCCTATGATTTTAACATCTGAGTAGGATACCTCCTTGGGGCTGTCGGGCCCACGACCCAGAGTGGCCACCACTGTTGTGGCATCATTGTTATCTCCTGTGGGGCAGAAGCAGCAACATTTACACACCAGAAAGAACAGAACAGGTCATTTGTCCAAGATGATCTCTATCCTTCCCTCTAACTCCCATCCAAACATCATCTAAATGTCAGAATTGATCCTCTGGTGGCTTGTTTCAGCCTCTGAGTATGAACGTTGCCTCCCCAGACCCCTCTTCGATCTCTCCCCTCAGACTGAGGCCACTTTTAGAACCATCTACCTGAGGGGACAGGGTCCGCAGCCGTTCCCTTTGTCCACAACCCTCCCACCCCAAAAGGGTCAGGTCACCTCTCAACCTCAAGCATGCCCCAAGGGAGATGGAGCACTCTGAACTCCTCCCCACTCCCGAAAGCTCAGTGATACCGTGAGTTTCCACGACACAAATGAGACCTCGTCGCCCAAGGTAGCTTGTGGAGCATAGGGAGCCCCTCGCTTCACCACTCAACCCTGTTGAGCCGCCACACCAGCAACGTTTTCTGGCACCATAAACTGGGTTTGTTGGGGGGGGGGAGTGGGGGGGTGGGGAAATGATCCAATCTTGCTGTGGGTGGAGGGGGTAGCAAGGATGAAACGGTCCTATAACTCGGGGGCTGGAAGAGTGGACCTCTCTCTCAGTGGGAGTGATCCAATTCTGTGGGGGAGGAGAGAACACGGTCCCATTCCTGTTGGAAGGGCTACCTTCCATTCCCCTCTCCCTCCTGACATCTCCTCTACCCCAGATACATTACATCATGCCCCCTGCGCTGATTCCTCTAACCCTGTTTCATTTCCCACCCAACACCACACTCTTGGTTCTCCCAGTTCCTTCCATCCCCTCCCACCCATCACTCCAGATCAACTCTACCTCTGATCCAGGCCCCCTCTGCATGTGGTGTACCCCCATACTTTCATTCTCTCCTCCACTTAACCTCCACTCCCACAGATCCATCCCTTTATCCCCTCCCACGCCACTGCTGTCCCGCAGCTGCCTAGAAAGCACCCTGCATTCAGGATAGTGAGAGTGGGTTAAATGTGGTGCTGGAGGAGGCTCTGTCCCAGCAGGAGAGCCTGTGATAGGCTCTGTATCTCACCCATGGGTGCTGGGCGCTTCCAAACACAACGCCATTGATCAGAGAGGGTCTCTGGGATGAGACAACCCCAATACTCACATGCGAGCCTCATTGCCCTTTCCAGGAGAGACATCCTACTCGTGCTGCCATGATGCACCTCAGCTATGGCAACACAGCAGCAGTTGCCCCACTCTGTGACATCATCTCCCCCATCTGTGCCACCTCCCCTCTTTGTGACACCACTAGTGTAATGGCCAGGGACATCCAGCTATTTAAATCCTCCTCAATTTTCCCAAGGAAGGAGTGGGAGAGTATTTCAACTTGTATAAGTTACCTGAGTTGTTATCTATTCTAACTCCTTGATATTTGATTCCATTTTACGGTCACTTTAGTTGACTGCTTTCTTGACATTGACATTGACTGTAATCTCCCTTCATAAGTGACATGATTTTGCATTTATCCCAATTGAACGTATGCCTAGAGATCTCCCCATTGTCCACCAGAGTGCAGCGCAGCTTGGGCAATGAGTGTGTCAGGTCTGTCAGATCTATCAGAACATCTCAGCAAATAAATTGATTTTATGCTCTTCCTGGCCTGTTCTGAAACTGTTAATGACTGGATCCTGGCAAGTGGCTTCGGCTAATCGCCCCATGGCTTACACAAACTGAGCTGGAGATAACGGGCACCCCTGTCAACTTGATCTTATCAGTGGGAAGGCTGGAGTAATTTGTCCATTGGTCACAATTTTAGCCTTGGGCGCACTGTAAAACACCCTTATCCAATGTATAAAAGTTGGCCCCAGCCCCAATTTTCCCAGCACTTAAATTAATGTCCCACTCTAACCTGTGTGAGAAACACCGTTCCCTAATTAAATAATTTTGCAGTCAATAGGTGAAGCGATATAACCATTTTATTCAACGTTTTTGCAAGAGTGGGTGTCCTTCAGAAAGGCACACACACTGCTATTCAACAAACTTTTTTTCTATATTTCTTTGTGTTAATAACCACTCGTCCGTTAGTTTGATTGGTTAGTTCACTGAGTAATTGATATGCTAGTTTAACCTATCAAAAGCTGTTCCTCTCCTCGTCTTAAAGCCCACCCTTGTTTACATCTCCCACTCACTTTATTTCACTAGCCCCTACCCTTATTCATTCTCATCCTTATCTGGTGTGATGCTTTGTCCTGTTCTTTCACAATTATTTAATATCATGTTGGCCTTGACTACAATTTCTTGCAGGAACTGACCTTCCTTTGTATTCTAGCAGACACCACCTCCCTCCCCCACCCCCCCCCCCCCAACAAGTCACACATCTTCTTTCTCTTGGCAGCCATTATTAACACTGCTCATCACATTCTGCAGAAACTGCTCTTTGGCAACTTTTCACAATTACCCCCTTTTCTATTTATCTTCATTGGAGATAGACCCATAAAATGCTTCCAATTTGGATAACATCATCCCACGAGTCTCTTCCACTTTCTAAAGTCTTTCATTGCCAAGTCGATACAGATTATCCCATGTTGATCCATCTTCTGCATCCCTTAAGGGCATTTGTTTCATAATTGCATTTTCAATAAGCCGCTGTGTAAGGTCGCACACACAGGGTATATATAATACAACATCCCACACCAGTTAGTACTCCTACCACCAGTATTAAGGAGGTCAGTATGGAGACTATTACTCCCTTCCAGTTTCCAAAGTACAACTCCGGCCACCCAGTTAGTGAGTTGTCCACTCCCAAATTTTTTGGCCAACTCCTCATTTTGGTGTGGTATAATGTGGTCTAAAATAATCTATGATACTCCCCCTGAAGTGGCTGAGGCCATTGGGAATATCTCTACCTGTTTCATTTTGGAGGAGAGGCCCTGCAACACTTTTGTAATAGTTCCATCTGGGCTGGATTATTTGGGATAAAAGTACAGCAATTTTCTCCTAGCATTACATAGTCTCCTCCCTTCTATGCTAACACCATATCTAGTGCTATTCTGTTTTCCCAAGCCACGTGACTGGTGGCATCCAATTGTTCAGTGATCCCCTTTACAGCATCCTGGGTATAATTTATAAACCGCTGTTGATGCTAGTAAATATAGTTTATCCAATCCACATTTTTATTAATAGTTTCCCACCAAAAGATAGTTGACTCAAACCCTGCTGCTATCTGATTGCATGTCTTAAATTCGTTAGGTACCCTTGGCAGCCCAATAAATTCAGTTATTTTAAGATGTTCCCAGGAACTCCCTCTTACTTCTCTTTACCTCTATGACCTTCTCCTGTTCAAATGCCAAGGTGAAGGGTATGGCCAATTGAATGATTGCACAGGTGCCCTTCCAGTTGGGAGGAAAAATCGGTGTAAGGATCCTGTCTTCGCAGAACCACCATAGATCCATTCGAGGTACATTCAAGGCTGAGTAGTTCCCTCCCCTCTCCTCCGTCATGACTCGTACTTTTGTACATAGTTGTAGCTTTCCTACATTCCTCGTGAACTGTCTTCCTTGTCTTGAAATGCAGGCTGTGTGATATCCTGACACAGCTGAGAATGCCGACGTAATCCAGACATCCTTCTTCTGAGGAGGAGGTAACATCAGGGACAGAGATTTACAGAACTGGTTACCCCAGACTGTTTTTTTCTGATACAAGGCCATCGTGCACCTCATTCCTTGTCTGTCTTTATCCCAACCAAACGGAAATGGAACCAGCTGTGCTATCAGACATTCAGAAGCACATGCATAGCAATTGCTCTTTTTAAATTCTTCACTGTATATTTTACCCATTCTACCCAGGCATTTTTTATCCCCACATCCCACATCAATCGTCTGTCTAAGGTCCTCTACCTCGACTATCTTTACTATTTTCGGATCATTGGATGATGTATAGGCTTTCATAGAAACATAGAAGATAGGAGCAGGAGTAGGTCATTCGACCCTTCGAGCCTGCTCTGCCATTCAACGAGATCATGGCTGATCTTAAAGTTCAGTACCCCGTCCCCGCCTTCTCTCCGTAACCTTTAATAGAAACATAGAAGATAGGAGCAGGAGTAGGTCATTTGACCTTTTGAGCCTGCTCTGCCATTCAACGAGATCATGGCTGATCTTAAAGTTCAGTACCCCGTCCCCGCCTTCTCTCCGTAACCTTTAATACCCTTATACTGAAGAAATAGATCTAATTCCCCCTTAAATATATTCAATGAACCTGCCTCTACTGCTCTCTGTGGCAATAAATTCCACAGATTCACCACCCTCTGGGTAAAGAAATTCCTACTCATCTCGGTCCTAAATGGTTTGCCTATTATCCTCAAACCATGGCCCCGGGTTCTGGACTCCCTCACCATTGGAAACATCCCATCCGCATCCATTCTGTCCAGTCCTGCCAGAATTTTATAGGTCTCTATGAGATCCCCTCTCAATCTTCTAAACTCCAGCGAGTACAATCCCAAATTGCGCAATCTTTCCTCATAAGTCATTCCTGCCATTCCAGCCTGGTGAATCGCCTCTGCATTCCCTCCATTGCAAGAACATCCTTCCTTAGATAAGGTGACCAAAACTGCACACAATACTCCAGGTGGGGTCTCACCAAGGCCCTGTACAGCTGCAGTAAGGTATCCTTGTTCCTATACTCAACCCTCTTGATATGAGGGCCAAAATACCATTTGCCTTTTTAACCGCCTGCTGTACCTACATGCTCGCCTTCAGTGACTGGTGCACAAGAACCCCTAGGTCTCTCTGCACTTCCCTATCTCCCAATCTATTGCCATTCAAATAGTAGTCTGCCCTCTGGTTGGCATTACAAAGTGGATAACCTCACATTTATCCACATTGTAGTGCATTTGACATGTATCTGTCCAGTCCCCCAATTTATCCAAATCACACTGGAGCTTCCTGAACCCCTCTTCAGTGCACACAACCCTCCTAGCTTAGTGTCGTCTGCAAATTTGGAGATATTACATCCAATCCCCTCATCCAGATCATTAATGTAAATTGTGAACAGCTGGGGTCCCAGTACAGATCCCTGTGGCACCCCACTGGTCACCGCCTGCCACTCAGAAAATGAGCCATTTATCCCAACTCTCTGTCTTCTACCTGCCAGCCAGTTCTCAATCCATATCAATACTTTGCCCCCAATCCCATGAGACTTGATTTTGCATGCCAGTCGTTTATGTGGGACCTTATCGAAGGCCTTTTGAAAGTCCAGGTACACCACATCCACTAGCTCTCCCCCATCTATTTTACCTGTCACCATCTCAAAGAATTCCAATAGATTTGTCAAGCACGATTTATCTTTTGTAAATCCATGTTGACTCTGTCCGATCCCTTCTCTGCTAGTCATATGCTCCGCTATTACATCCTTAATAATGGATTCCATCATTTTGCCCACTACTGATGTAAGGCTCACCGGCCTATAATTCCCCGCTTTTTCTCTACTCCCCTTTTTAAATGGTGGGGTAACATTAGCTACCCTCCAATCCATGGGTACTGATCCTCAGTCTATCGAGTTCTGGAAAATAATTCTTAAAGCATCTGCTATCTAAATGGCCACTTCCTTAAGTACCCTAGGATGTAGATTATCAGGCCCTTGGGATTTATCTGCCTTCAATCCCATCAATTTCCCCAAGACCATGTCCTTAGAGATACTGATTTCTTTCAGTTCCTCCCTTGCATTAGTCTCTATGTTTCCCAACATCCTTGGGAGGTTATTTGTATCCTCTCTTGTAAAAACAGAACTAAAGTAAAAATTTAATTGGTCTGCCATTTCCTTATTCCCCATTATATATTCCCCTGATTCCAACTGCAAAGGACCTACTCTGGATTTCACCAATCTTTTCCTCTTGACATATTTACAAAAGCTTTTGCAGTCGGTTTTTATATTTGCCGCAAGCTTACCTTCGTAATTCATTTTTGCTCTCTTGATTAATCTCTTTGTCCTCCTTTGGTGCATCTTGAACTGCTCCCAGTCTTCAGTTGTGGTACTTTTTTTGGCCAATTGATATGCTCTCCCTTTGGACCTAATGCTGTCTCTAATTTCCCTTGTTATCCACGGTTGAGTCACCTTTTTTGGTTTATTTTTATGCCAAACCAGTATAAACGATTTTTGCAATTTCTCCATTAGATCTGTGAATGTCAACTCCCCCATAAACACCACCCAATCAATCTTACTCAACTCCCGTCTCATACCATCATAATTCCCTTTATTTAAATTCAGGACCTGAGTCTCGGTTTTAATTTCATCACTCTCCATGTCGAGTGAGAATTCGATCATATTGTGATCGCTCCTACTCAAAGGGCCTCGTACAACAAGATTGTTGATTAGCCCCTTATCATTGCATAATACCCAATCTAAAATGGCCTGCTCCCGAGTTGGTTCCTCGACATATTGGTCTAGATAACCATCCCGTAAACATTCAAGGAATTACTCTTCCTCAGTATTTTTACTAATTTCACGCTGGGCATTATTGTGAAGGTACTATCAAATACTATCATTATTGTGAAGGTACTATTGTGAAGGTACTATCAGCTTGATTAGTATTGGATACTTCTACGATTATTCTAAAACAACACACCAATGGGTTCTTTCCAAATTTTTTCTCATCTACCACTTTCGAGGAGGTTTTTCCATTCATTTCCTCAATCCATGAGGTTCATTTAATGGTCATGTAGATAGGATTACACTCTTTGTTCCTGCAGTTAGTGGCAAAGGGTCCTCTCCAGAATGATATCTGACTTTTTATACCAGATCTTGTACTAGCCGTCCAGCCCCGGGTCTGGGTGGTCCACCATACATCACACCAATAGGGGCAGTATCTATTAAGACACATATATTTCTCCTGAACACTATATCATCTCTGACTCTCGACCCCTCCATGTTTTATTAAACTACAAGCATCGAACTGAATCACCTGCTGTTTAGAACTCTCAGGAATGGTAATGGTGAACTTTACTGGCCCTGAGGTCTTGATGGTGGATTCTAATCCTCTCCCTATTGGAGTATGAATCTCATTGGCCCCACCCTGATTTCCAATGACCAATGCTTTCCACCATATCCATCACCATCTCATGTTCTTTTCTAGCGAAGGAGTAGGTTGTACATCGGTATTTAAATTATGCTTCACAAACTAGTCCAAGTCCTGGTCTAATGACCATCAATGTCTTTTCAGCTGGTTCTTGAACAGGTCTTTGGTGGGATGTATGTGCCAAGTTGGTGGCTCAGCAGGGATCCCACCAGTCCTTTCCTTCTGGTGTGATGTGTCCACCATTTTTCGGCAGTTCTTATCACATTCTCAGTGGTCAGGAGGGTTAAAAATGGTCCTTCCCAACTTGGCTGAAGCTTGGAGTCCCTCCACGTCTTAACCAGAACCCAATCACCTGGTTGTATTTGGTGGACTGCAAATTCAAGTGGAGGTGTCTGGGCCAACAGACCCTTCTTCCTAAGAACTGATAAAGAAGAAGCAAGAGGCAAGACATCATTCTTTCGAAATTGGTCATTGAATTCTAGAGTCGGCAATTTCCCTTCTCTTCCCAAAAATGGCAGTCCAAACAACATCTCATAGGGGTCAATCCGACATCCCTTTGAGGTGCCCTTCAGATTTGCAGTAATGCTCTAGGCATTTCGTCCAGGGTAACTTTGTTTCTAGCACCAATTGGACAATTGTTTCTTCAATTCATTCTACCTGCCCTGAGGAAGGGGGATACCAAGGGATATGAAAATCTCATGTTATTTCTAACTTCTGCATTATTTCTTGAAGTATCTTAAAGGTGAAGTGACTTCCTTGGTCAGAGTCTATGTTTTCCACCAGCCCATAGCGTGGTATAATGTGCTCTAAAATAATCTATGATACTCCCCCTGAAGTGGCCGAGGCCATTGGGAATGTCTCTACCCATCTTGTCAGGTGATCTACTAATACTAAAAGGTACTTTTGCCTGCCTACCTGAGGTCATTCGGTAAAGTCTATCTGTATACTCTGGAAGGGCCTTATCCAGGTCCCCTTCCTCCCCTCTGAGATTCCCTTAGTATCTTTGTGCTAACTTTTTGACAGGTTAGTCACCCTGCACATATCTGTTTTGCCATGGTGTATACTCCCTTGCATCCCTATTTCCTCAACACTATATCACACGTCACTTGTCCTCCCCAATGACTCCCTTGGTGCAGGGTGGCCAGGACGTTTCTCATGATGGGTTTTTTACTAACTTTCTTCCATCTGGGAGAATCCACTTCCCTTCTTCAGTGTTTACTGCCCCATTCCATGGAATTCCTCCTCTTTTCTTTAGTAAGTATTGTTTTAGCTTGTTCATAACCCACAGTGGGAACCAACACGTATATCTCAGAGATTTCAGGACTTAGGGCTGCCTCCTTTGTCATCTCACCTGCCATCCGGTTGCCTCTAACCTCTGGTGATTCGCCTTTCTGATGACCTTTTATATGTACTACAACTATCTCCCTGGTCAGCAGTAGGCTCATTAGTACCTGCCTGACCAGTTCCTCATGTAATAGCTCCTTCCTCTACTGTTTACTAGCTCTCACTCTTGCCAGATTTTTCCAAAGGTATGTACTACCTCAAAGGCATATTTAGAGTCAGTGTAGATAGTACCGACTTTACCGTCGATTTGCTTAAGTGCACAATTCAGAACGTACAGCTCACAAGTCTGGGCTGATCAGGTGTTTGGTAACTGGTCAGCCTCAATCACTCTGCTCTCATTGCTCTCATTATTGGCTGTATTCCCTTCCGTCCCTCTAGTGGGATGAGATCCTGCCTCACCCACACTCTCTCTCCTTTCTTGTTGAGTTGCACTATCAGAGGGGAAATGTTTCATTTTTCCGTTTCCATCGTGTGCCCAAACAATTGGATCAATTTGCTTCTCTTCCTCAATAGTTAAGAAGGCCATAGTCACGGTAATCTGACTCTCACTTACCCCAATTTCTAACTCTAATTGTGTTATTAGGTCCCTGCCAACATCTGGAATGTATAATAATTGCCCTCATGATTCACGCTGATCATAATGGGATCAAAAAGATGTACAGAAAATCCTTCCCCTTTTACCCCTAATACTCTTAATTGTTGACTAGTGAACCTAACTCCCTCCAGTATAAAGTTTAACAACAATCTAGCAGACCCTGCGTCCACCAGGAAAACGGCATCCTCTTTGTTGGGTCCCACCTGTAGATTTATCAAGGATTCCCGGTGAGTCCCGAGAGGTTGACCCCATTAATCTTCCCCAAAATTCATCAGACAGATACCATCTCTCTCCCTCTTTAATTCGGGACATTCCCTTTTGAAATGTTCCACTTTCCCACAATAGGAACACCCTGCCTGCTGATGTCCCCACTGTCGGCTTTGTCCATTTGGTGTCGGCTCCCTGATTCTTCCTTCTCCTCTTCCCATTCCTTCTTCCTTCCTCCAGTTTCCCTTATTCTGTCCTTCCTTCTCTTCTGTTTACTCCTTCACCTTCTCGTCGACTGTCGCTACCATCATTTTGTTTTCTGTTTCTGCTTCTCATCCTCCCTTTTCACATACACTTTCTATGCTTCCCTCAGCAGTTCTTCTCACTCCATCCCTCCAGTTTCTCGATTCTTTTCTGTACATTGGGCCAAGCCTTCATTACGAACTGAATTTCAAGCAAACCTTGGGCAACAGGATCCTTAGGATTCATGCCTGAATACTTTCTCAACTGGTCTCTCAGCCTTCGGAGGAAAGCTGATGGGGGTCTCATCCTTTCCTTGTTGGGTCTCAAAGGCCTTAACAAAATTTTGGGACTTAGGTACAGCATCCTTGATTCCCATGATAATCATTTTCCTGAGGTCTCTCATGTGGGTTCGGTGTATGGCATTGTTATTGTCCCAAGGAGGGTCTATGCTGGGGAACTTTTGTTCTACTGGTCCTGCGTTCGCTTCCCCCACGGGGGTTTTGTCTTTTCCATTCTCTCATAGCATCTCTCCTTATTCCCTCTCTTCCCCTGTGAACAAAATGCCCATTATAGACATTAGTTCAGCCCAGATATACAGACTAGGGCCCACAAACTGGTCCATTTGCTCTGCTAACCCAATGGGGTCCTCAACAAGGCATTTCATCTCTCTATTTACACTGCAACCTGACTTCTTCTTTGAACTGTAAATAAATTTGTATCTTGCGTGGTCCCTTTAAGAGTAGTCCTGGCTGTCTTAGTTCTGTGTTCTGCCATATTCTGCACCAACTGGCTGAGTTATCTATTCTAGGCTTCCTGCCCTTTCGCCTGGCTGGTACGTTTTTCTGCAGAGTTCTCTCTGTCCTCACCTAGGTTTCAGCTTAATTTTAAACTGTGTAATTGCAGACAAACGTGTTTTAACAAAAGCTTCTAGAAATTTCCACAGACTTTCTTTAAATCTTAACTTCTTTCTTACGGTGGCCCAGATGGTTTATCGTGGCTCTAGGTTCAAACACTAACAGGATCCGAAAATACTTTGGGTATTGCTGGCGCAGAGGAGACCACTGCTGGGGTGGGGGGGGGGGGGTCTAGATACGGATGGATAATATGCTAGTGGTGATCCTTAAGGGGGTCCCCGAGAAGAACTCAGGGTCCATCCTACATCCTCCCAGGGGTCACTTGTTTCTCCCTCCTCCATCAGCCTTAGGGCTTCCATTTGACTATGTAGTCTTTGTTTATTCTCAGATACGGGAGGTTTCTCCTGCCTGCTCTTTGCTTTTTCCTTTTCCTGATTTTTTTGTCCTGCTCCTTTTTATGTGCACATTTTTTCTGGAGGACTTCCACAGTTCTTACTGTCAGTGGAATTCCTAGTTTTACGGTGTTAATCTGCCAACTTGCAGGCTTGTCTCTCTCTTTTCTTTCTTGTCCTAACAGGTGCCATTTTCCAATTACTGCTTCAATTTTATCATTTGTGGCCACTTCCAGATTAAATGTTGTGCCTCTTTAATCAATTCATCATCCCAAGTACCCCCCACCCCCCCCCCCCCCAATGGCCAGCCTTCTCTCCCTAATCTTATATTTAATGCCCCAGAAACTTTGAATTATATTTTCATCCTCTGGATATTTCTCACACATATTCTGTTGTGGCAAATTCCATTCGCTAGTCGTATCTACACAGTTCTCCATTGTACCTCAGGCTCCCAAAACCTGAGTTCCCCAAACGCGCACATACACACACACACACACACACACACACACACACACACACACACACACACACACACACACACACACACACACACACACACACACACACACACACACACACACACACACACACACACTTTGATGGTCCCTGACTGAACTAGTCTGTCTCTTCTGCACAAAACCCCCTTGGTAATTATTTATTAGCTTTGGCAAATGTTTCTCCAATCTATTTGCCAGGGCTTTGGCCACTAATCTGTGTTTAACAGAGAAATGAGTTTATAAAAAGACGGCATTCACATATACTTGTCTTTTTTAACAATTGTCATGATGAACGCTGTCAAAAAATATTATGGGTGGGTTTGGGTCTCCATTGCTTGGTCCACCACCTCCATGTAAAGAGGCATCAGTAAATCTTTAAACTCTTTTAGAACTCTGGTGGAAACCCATCCTCCCCTGGAGACTTATTAGCTTGCAGTGAACTGAACGCTTTACCTATCTCTTCCTCTGTAAAGGAAATATCTAACCTTTTTTCTTCTGGGTCTAAACTTGGCAGTTCTAATTTAGACAGGAAGTCACTGGTTTTAAACGATGCTCCCATCAGTTCCTTGAAGGTTTCGTTAATGTCTTTTGGTTTGTACGAGATCCTGCCACTCCCAATTGGTATTGCATTGATCATCCTCGAGGCCTGCTCTGTCCTCAGCTGCCGAGAGAAGACTTTGTGGGCTCTCTCCCCAATTCATAATATTTTTGTTTTAACCACATAATGGCCTTTTCCATACTATATGTTTGTAACATATTGTACTTCAATTTTTGGTTTGTGAATACCCTGTAATGGTCCTCTGAACCTGAATTTTGTAAGTTTTTTTTTCTCACTGAGTAATCTCCTGTTCTAATTCATCAACCTCCCTCATATATTCTCTTTTAACTGTTTTAGTGTACCCAATTATCTGACCTCTCAAGTACGCCTTGAAAGTATCTCATAAGAGAAATGTATCTGGAGTAGAGGCATAGTTGGTCTCGCAGCTCTTACAAAACTCCAGTTTCTTTAACCACAATGTATTAGGACACCACCTGCAAACTGTATCGTGCTTGTTAATAATAGTGGTAAATGGTCCGAGAGGAGCCTCACTGTGTACTCAGTCTCCATGACCCTACCCTCTATATGGGCTGAAGCCAGAAAAAAAAATCTATTCTTGAGTAACCTTGTCTTGGGATGTTTCTGCCTCCATACATCTTTCAGATTCAGCTCCTTCATACAGCCAATGGTAGCTCTTGCCACTTTTGTTTTAGTTATTTTCTTAGTTGATTTATCTAAGACAGGGTCCAGACAAAAGTTAAAGTCTCTCCCCAACCAAAATATTCTCCCTTTGCTAGTTTTAGGAAGGTATCTTAGATAAATTTTTTGTTGGCAAATTTGGGGGCATAAACATTCACTATGGCCTAGAGTTCTGAATATGTCTGACAGTGTAACATCATGAATCTCCCTGCTTTACCTGTGGCCACATGCTGCACTCTCACCGGCACACTTTTGCCTATCAGAATTGCCTCCTCTGCACCTTGCCATTGAGCCAAACGAGGTTTTAGTACTCCTGCTCTATCAGATCTGTTTCTTGAAGAAAGGCTAGATCCACCCCCATTTTTCTAATATGTGCCAAGACTCTTTTCCTCTTAACTCCTCCATTCAAGCCTTTAACATTAACGCTAATGTATTTTATATTCTTAGCCATTGCCCCCAGGACTCCCAGACCAGTGTTTCCACCATACCGCCATCAATCCAAGTTCACCATCCATCCAGCCTTCTTTCTTCTGCCCATGGCTCCCACTCACCGAGCCCACGACAAACCCTGGGAAAGTTAAACAAACACAAATACAACCCAACCAACAAAGACAGGGAAGAAAGAGATACATCCAACAAGAAAAGAAAAAGGGGAAAAAACAACATCAATAACCCGAAACATTATCCCAATCCCCAGCCCCTCACCGCATTCCCTTATCCTATCCCTCTTCCTCCTCCTCCTCCTACTTCTCCCCCTGACGACCACTTCTTTCCTGCTGCTCCCTTATCCCTCCATTTCTTGGTCGCCTTGATCTTCCACTCTCTCTTCTACCCACCCCTACCCCCACCCCAGAGTTCTCCCAGATTCCTTCTCCCATTCCTGTTTCACATATATCATTTTTTTTTAGCCTACATTCATACCCAAATATTTCTTCTTTTTCTTTGGCTTGGCTTCGCGGACGAAGATTTATGGAGGGGGTAAAAGTCCACGTCAGCTGCAGGCTCGTTTATGGCTGACAAGTCCGATGCGGGACAGGCAGACACGGTTGCAGCGGCTGCAGGGGAAAATTGGTTGGTTGGGGTTGGATGTTGGGTTTTTCCTCCTTTGCCTTTTGTCAGTGAGGTGGGCTCTGTGGTCTTCTTCAAAGGAGGTTGCTGCCCGCCGAACTGTGAGGCGCCAAGATGCACGGTTTGAGGCGATATCAACCCACTGGCGGTGGTCAATGTGGCAGGCACCAAGAGATTTCTTTAGGCAGTCCTTGTACCTTTTCTTTGGTGCACCTCTGTCACGGTGGCCAGTGAAGAGCTCGCCATATAACACGATCTTGGGAAGGCGATGGTCCTCCATTCTGGAGACGTGACCCACCCAGCGCAGCTGGATCTTCAGCAGCGTGGACTCGATGCTGTCGACCTCTGCCATCTCGAGTACTTCGACGTTAGGGATGAAAGTGCTCCAATGGATGTTGAGGATGGAGCAGAGACAACGCTGGTGGAAGCGTTCTAGGAGCCGTAGGTGATGCCGGTAGAGGACCCATGATTCGGAGCCGAACAGGAGTGTGGGTATGACAACGGCTCTGTATACGCTTATCTTTGTGAGGTTTTTCAGTTGATTGTTTTTCCAGACTCTTTTGTGTAGTCTTCCAAAGGCGCTATTTGCCTTGGTGAGTCTGTTGTCTATCTCGTTGTCGATCCTTGCATCTGATGAAATGGTGTAGCCGAGATAGGTAAACTGGTTGACCGTTTTGAGTTTTGTGTGCCCGATGGAGATGTGGGGGGGCTAGTAGTCATGGTGGGGAGCTGGCTGATGGAGGACCTCAGTTTTCTTCAGGCTGACTTCCAGGCCAAACATTTTGGCAGTTTCCGCAAAGCAGGTCGTCAAGTTTACAAAACTACAATATCTTGGGTTAGTCCCCATGTTTGCTCCTGCTTTCTCCCAAGCAAACTGTTATGCCTTATTCAGCTCTGATTAAAAAAAATTCTTCCCCCCCCCCCCACCCGGTAATACAACTTTCAGGGTGGGAGGGTATCTCAAGACACACTTGTACCCTTTTTGCTTTACGAGTCTTAACTGGCTCAAACTCTTTTCTCCACTGTGAAAGCATTACACTAATATCAGGGTAGAAGAATATCTTGCGCCCCTCTATTTCCATCGGCCCCCTCTTTTCCTCACTCCGACTGCTGCTGCCCCTAATATTTTCTCCCTATCCTGGAAATGTACCAGTTTTATTAGAACTGAACAGGGTTTCTGTCTGGGGTCGGGCTTTGGAAGGGGTGTCTACTCACCCTCCCCACCTCTACCTTTGTCTCCACTATATCCTTCCCCAGTACTTTTGGGATTCATTTCTGAAAGAAATCTGCTGGATTTCTCCCCTCAGCATCTTCCCACATCCCACAACTTTAATATTGTTCTGGTGACTGTAATTCTCCGGGGCATCTAGCTTCCCCCAGACCCACTCTCTTTCCCTTACCAATGCATTTAGTTCACCCTCCACCCCGCTTAACCTGTCTTCACTGGTCCCTCCACTGTCTTCCACCTCTGTGTTTCTCTCCATGAAACCTGTGAGGGTCCCTTGCATCACGTTTAATTTCTGGACCATGTCCTAGGCTCTCCTTTCCACAGCCCAAACTAACCTGCCACTAAAGACACTTCCCTTGGGTATAACTGTGTATGCACCTGTTATCATTCATTATTGTACCACTAGTTAATGCTAATAAAAGCCATGCTTCCTGGTTAACTACACAGCCTTTGTCTTCTTCATTAACTGGCACTTCAGTGTGTGTGTGTGTGTGTGTGTGTGTGTGTGTGTGTGTGTGTGTGTGTGTGTGTGTGTGTGTGTGTGTGTGTGTGTGTGTGTGTGTGTGTGTGTGTGTGTGTGTGTGTGTGTGTGTGTGAGAGAGAGAGAGAGAGAGATCTGCAATATTACAACAGCTGGGACTGGAACAGGACAAGCTGGCAAGCTTGTGGAAACCCCCATATGGAAGATGGGTTGTAAGTGCTTGATTCAACCTGCTCAAAGCCCTTGTGGTTCATGCAAGAGGAGAGGACTGGCTGTCTAATATTTCACTTGGAATAAGCAAAACAAAAAGGAACTCTGTGGTGACCTGAATGAAAGAGGTTATCATCTGGAGAACCCTGAAGGGGCAAGTTTCATCAGCAAGACACTGGAGTGGCTGGTTAAAAAGCAATTTTTGATTAAGTAACTATTTGTCTTGGTGAGTATCTATTGCTGCTGGGTTTATGGGTCATCTGGGCTTGTAACAACAGCCAACTGCAGTCTCTGCATAATGTGCTCTGCCATTCAGGGGTCACCCACATGGCTCATTTTGTCAAGACGCATAATCTGCCCTACTACATTGAAGACGTCAGGGAAATGACCAGGCCTTGCCAGGTCTGCGCGGAGTGCAAGCCGTCCTTCTATCGTTCCATAAAGGCGCACCTGATCAAGTCATCCAGGCCTTTTGAATGGCTCATTGTTGATTTTGAGGAACCTCTCCCCTCCACAAACAAAAACACATTGATGAGTACTCCTGCTTCCTGTTTGCCATTCCATGTCCAGACACATCCACTTCGTCATTCAAGAAGGCCCTAGATTTCTTTTTTGCCCTGTTCAGGTATCCCAGCAATATTCTTAGTGACCAGGGCTCATCCTTTATGAGTGACGAGCTACGTCAGTACCTGCTGGCGAGGGGCATCTCATCCTGCAGGACGACTAGCTACAACCTACAGGGGATTGAGCAGATTAAAAAGGAGAATGCCACGATCTGGAAGGTTGTCAAAAGGCCTTCCAGACTCACGCTGGCAGGAAGTCCTCCCTATGGTGCTCCATTTCATCTGGTGGCTACTATGTACCGCGACCAACGCTACTCCTCACAAGCTCCTATTCAATTTCGAAGGTCAGCATCGGGAACTACACTCACAACCTGGTGATGGTTGAGGGTTAGCACACCTCTATACTGCATGAAATTATATTACATAATTCAAACTGTGGCCTACACAGTTAATTTTGCAAATCTATTTAATTCCCTTTTAGACTTTTTCAGACTGTGTGCATGTAATTCAGATTCTTGGCTGTGTAATTCAGATTATTGGGTGTATGACGTTCAGATTTGTGTTCCACTTGCCTCATGATCTAACCCCAGGGTGCAAGGAAACAGGGCTGGTGGCTATGACTTGCTCATCCACCACCTGTTCTTTGATCAGAGGCTTCATACACTGCTCCCCAGGGCTGCTGGAAGTAGTACTCTAAGCGGGAGCAATAAGAAAGCTATTGCATATTATCCAGGTGTGAACTATTTGCTGTGGGGAAAAGAGATTAGTGAAAGGATTGTCTCATATAGTGCTTGTTCTTTCTTCTCGCTGCAGTTTTAGAGCTGCTGTCCTGCCCCTGGAGGAAGGACATCAGCTACACTAAAACTTTATAAACTGCACATCTGGGAGTAGAGGGTTGCAGGGTGCATGGTGCCATGAGCAGCCAGGCATAGGTATCTGCAGTGACTTCATCGGAAAGTCTTGCAAGCTTTTAAAAAACCAGATGTCATTCTCGATAGCACTCAGCATTTATCACCCCTGTACCATAGCAATGATGATTGTTCAGCAATTCCGGGCTCTCAAACTCCTGAAAAAACAATCTCAAAAACACTGACTTTGCATTTTCAGATGCTCGGGAATATAACTTGTCTCACAATTACTAAAAGCTCAAATTAGCAGTGAAGCATTCCATGTTCCAAGGAAATAATAAAATGTCTCAACAATTCTCCAAAGGGCTTTCATTGCCTCATTTATTCTGACAGCATCTCTCAAAGTGCAGAATGTGTCTTTATGTGGAAATTTGTGGTCAGGTGTGTGTGTGTGTGTGTGTGTGTGTGTGTGTGTGTGTGTGTGTGTGTGTGTGTGTGTGTGTGTGTGTGTGTGTGTGTGTGTGTGTGTGTGTGTGTGTTTGTGTGTATGTGTGTGTGTGTGTGTTTGTGTGTATGTGTGTGTGTGTGTGTGTGTGTGTGTGTGTGTGTGTATTTTCAATGTGTATCTGCTTTCATCCTCGGTACCCCTGCAGCACTTTTGCTGTCTGACCTACATGGGCATGTTTCAATATGTGTGTTTTTTTGGGCAGAGGGAGAGTTGAGTAGGTGGGGGGGGGGTGGGATTTGCGTGGTGGGGGGAATTGCATGGAACGGGAGGTGGAGTTACGTGAGTGGTGGGGGGGGTTGTGTGATGGGGAGAAGCATGGATACAGGGAGAAGCGTGGATGCAGGGTGAAGTGTGGATGGTGGGGAGAAGCATGGATGGGGAGATGAATGGGGGGAGATATGCTGTAGAGGGGAGTGGTGTGGTGGGGAGAGGGAGTTTTGTGGTGGAGGAGGAGGGAGTTGGGCGGGGAAGGGAGGTGTGGTCAAATGTTTTATATGGACCAGGAGCAGAGATACTTGTGCTACCCAATTATAATTATCAGTGACAAACACCTGTGTGGTTGACATTGGAACTTTATAGCATCAAATCTATTATTTTTTGACTCTTTCTTAATGACCACAGGACCTAAAAGATACTGTAAATCTCTTTTTAATAAATAGTATGATCTCTTTGTACTGCAGGACTATGGGTCTGATGTCAGGCCATAGTTTGCCAGGGTCTTAACACTGCAGAATCCAGAGAACAAACACACTTATGCACACGTCAACTGTGGGAACAAGCTTTAATACTGAGGACCCCTATGAAAATGAAACTGTGGAGGAAGAGTTCATCAATCAATGTGACAGAAAAGTCATAAACCCATGATTCATATTAAAGAAACAGACTTGCGTTTGTATAGCGGCTTTTATGCCCTTCTTGAGGAGCACTGCTGGTAGCACAGGGAATGTGACGGCCAGATTTGACGTTGTAAATGGCCAGCAGGGCAGGGAACAACGATGGAGAATGCCAGGTTGGCAATTCAGATGCTGCCTGACCTGTTGAACATTTCCAGTGTTTCCTGTTTGTGCTTTTGTTTTCTGGTATCTGTGGTTTCAAGCTTTTTGGGAGGGGTGCCCTGAGAAAATCCAACTACCTCCTCCTTCATTTTTTTTTATTTCTGCCCAGCCAGACACTTGACATTTCTATTTAGAGCTTCTGGGTATGAGATAGGTAGAGAACCAGCCACATTTAATAATGTCGAATAATATGGTCACAAGGTTTTAAACATGGAAAGATTTCACTGTTGCTGTATTCTGTCATGACTGTGAGAAATGGCCACAGCCAAGTGTGCTTATCATTACCAGACTCAGTCACAGCTAGACCTTTCTTTCCAATTCTACATGCATGGCATTGAGATGGGACAGTTCACTAGTCAGCAAGTCGCTGTCCAAGTTTTGTAGCCCCTGGTAGTTGCAGCCATGTTGATAAATTAAATTTAAATTTAAAATTTTGACTTATGGCATGGTAGCAGGCCCTTCTGGTCATGACACCCAATTACACCCAATTCACCTACACCCACAACCCCTCACCCCCAGTACACTTTGAATGGTGGGAGGAAGGGAGGAAACCAGAGCACCTGGAGGAAACCCTCGCAGACACGAGGAGAAGGTACAAACTCTACAGACAGCACCAGATTCAAACCCCAGTCGCTGGTGCTGTAACAGCGTCGCACTAACCACTACACTAACCGTGCTGCCCCAATAATATAGAGCATTCATTCTCGACGGGTCTATACTACCCCCACCCCCCAGGGACCACAGCACATTTCAGGAGGGCCATGGACTGAATTTATAAAATATTTTTGATGTTTTTTTTTAATGTCATCGGTAGGAGAGAAGGATGGAAGAAACCAACGAAACTTGATGGTTTCAGAGGGAAGGGGGCCCATAAACTTTGAGCAGAGTCCTATGGGGGACATAGCCAAAAAAAGGTTGTGAATGGCTGATGAAGATTCAGCACATGTACGGTCTCTCTTAATGAAATCACCACAGGAGAGACATCAGAACCTTTTGCAATTCAGTCCACATGCAATCTGTTCACTGAGGCTATGTTGGCACTTCCTCATGACTTCTTCTCCTTGTTTGAGTCGATGGTGGCAGGGCTGGCTGTGGAGTCCATCGGAGCTGGAGTCACTTTCACTTCCCGCCTGGCCCCTGCTGCACGGGGATGGAGAGCAAGGTTTTCGTCTTCAGCTGTTTGCTGTTTGGCAAAGTTCACAAAGACCTGGGCGGAGGTGAATCAATCGTAAACCATCAGAGTTTGACAAATAGCCAACGCAAGCAAGTACAGGAGCCCGTTGGTAAGTGTACAACATTTTTAAACTCACACAGTCCCTTTTTTTTTAAAGCAAAGCAACAATTTATTTTTATGAAGGCCACCCTTAGTGTGTGGATATGTTCGCTGGTGCATTAAGTAATATTTTCGTAATGCATTGTAGATTGAGTGAAGTCCTGCTCTTGAATGAAGGAGACGTGGCAAGTGTCTGTCTCTGCTTAACAACAGGAAATTTCCTTGAGGAAGAAGAATGAAGAGTCCAATGAAAATAACAGGTAGGGAATGTGCAGGAAATGGAAGATACGCTGGTGAGGGTGAGTTAATGGCTGTAGACGGGAAGCTACGTTTGCTGAAGGAGGAGAACAAGTATATATTTCGATGTAACAGGCCTTCCCAGTCCATGAGCCCGTGGCCCCCAAATACACCAATGAACCTTCAACCCGCTCCATTTAAAAATGGTGGGAGGAAACTGGAGTACCCAGAGGAAACCCACGCAGACACGGGGAGAACATCAAAACTCCTCACAGACAGCATCGGATTCGAACCCGGGTTGCTGGCGCTGTAACAGCATTGTGCTAACCATGCCACCCAGGATTTGCTGGCATCATTCTTCTTAGTCAGAATGGACTGTCCTTGGCAGCTTAACACAATCTGCTGGAGGAGCTCAGAGGGCCAAGCAGTCTCCTACTTTTCCTCCTGCTAATGTTCCTCGACCCTCCCCCACCCCCAACCCCTCCCTTGGTTCCTTCCAGCGTCTGCACTTTCCTGTGTACACTGTCCTTTGTGTCTGTTTGCATTTCCATGTTATAATAAGAAATTGTTGGGAGTTATTAATGTCCTGCAACTGCACACGAGATCTCAAGAAAGGTTTAATTAGGAGGTCACCACTTTGATAAAGTTCAACAGATTATTGTAAAAACACAGCAAAAGAACTCAGCCGGACTTACAGCATCCAAAAAAAATGCAAAGCTATATCGCCAGCGTTTCAGGCCTGAGCCCTTCTTCAAGGAATAAGCAGAATCCAGAAGCAGGAAATCTCAGAAAGTCTCAGAATTCACTCAAAGCTGGCTGGGGCAGGAATCCAGACCAACAAAAGAGAGAGGGGGGGTGGGGAAGAGTGATGGTGGGGGAAAGATAAGGGAAGAGGTGAGAATTGATCATGCCTGTGCAAAAGGGAGGAAGGGAGAGGCAGAGCTGGGGGAAGGCAGTGGGGAAAGAAGTGTGGGGGGGGGGGGCTTGGTTAATGAAAGTCTGAGAAGTCGATATTAATGCCATATGGTTGGAAGATGAGGTGTTGTTCCCTAACTTGTGGGTGGCAGCGCATGAGACCATGGAGAGACATGCCAGCAAGGGAATGGGATGGGGAATTGAAATGGGTGGCCACTGGGAGATCCACGCTAATGCGGCGGATGGAGCCACAATATCCCGTGGAGCCATTGTCTGCTTATCTACCGGAATGGTTTACCGATGGAATTGATTACCTGGTCTAAAGTTGTTTGAGAGACTGAATATTCATCGATTCTCAGCTGCTCTTTGTTGGAGATCACTAACTGGAAGATTTTGACCAATGATAAAGAAGAGAGCTGGTACTGGAGAGTGCTGTGATGTTTCTCTATTTGCAGGCTGTCAGGGAAGTTGCTCTTGATAAACATTTCAGCCGCATTCAGGTCAGGTGAAGCTCCAGGCTGACTGCCTTTGATCTTCAGAGTCACCACATAGCCGTCTCCAAACCTATTGGATGGAAAGTAGATCAGCAACTAATAAAGTGCATTCCCATCGTACAGAATCACTCCTTCCACCAAACCTTGATCAGCGACGTCTTTAAGGAGGGAACATGGAATAACCAATGGATGGAGCAAAACGTGACTGATGAGCAGTTAATTTTCCGAGATGACTTTCCCCAGATGGTATGAGCAGACTGAGCAGTTCATCTATAGTAAGCTAGAGATCAGGTGAAAATCACCAGATTATTTCAGTCATTAAAGAGTAAAATCTACAGATGCTGGCGTTGAATGCAGCACTCAAAGGTGCTGGGAAAACTCAGCATCTATAGGAAGTAAACGGCAATCAACATTTTGAGCCTGAGCCCTTTGTCAGGACTCAAGAAAAACAGGTAAATGCCAGAATAAAATGCTGGGGCGAGGCGCGGGGGTGGGGGGGGGGGGGGGAGAAATGGGTAAGAGAAGGAGAAAGGAGGACCACAGTCCAACAGGTAAGAGGTATCAGGTGGATATCGCTTGAGAGGGTAAAAGTTGAGAAGTGATAGGGGAGAGGGGTGAGGGCTCAGGATTGCTCTCTAGTAGGAGAAGAAAGGAAAGGGGGTTGGAAGCTAGAAGAAAGGAGATAGAGGGATAAGGAAAGAGAGAGACCAGGTGTGTGGGAAAGGAAAAGTTTGGTGGGTTCAAAGAGCAACGAGTCTTGACACAGGAAGGATCTTTATTAAAACACATATAAAGGGATAACAACGTGCATACCACACACTAATACTCTCAATCACAAAATACAGTTCAATCAGTCAATCAGGCTTAACACTACTAATACTAGCAACTGCTTACACTCAAACATAGTAGAACCCAGTGTAATGGATAAATACTGGGAGGAATTTTGGTAAGATTACAGTAGGCTACATACATACACACATTTTAAAACAGATCTTATTTGAAAGACTGAAGAATTCAGTAACATTGCAGGATCTCGAGAATGTGATGTGCACATTTCACAAATAGGTGCTAATTGAAATGACATCATGAAATGAATAGCCATTGTTTTGGAGGAGACAAACTGGCTGTTTTGCAAGTACTTATAGTGTGTTCACAGAAAGATCACTCCTGAGTTTTGTTTATCTACGACAACAGCTTGACCAAGAGAGGAGAACCCTTGTGGTTTGCTGAAGAAGGCGGGGGATTTTTGCAAGTGAGTCACATGGCTTTCTGGCAGTTGCCAATTGGAGAGAGAGAGAGAGGGGGGCGGGTGGAGAGAAGAAGCCCTCTCAGCTTGTGTGTCTGACACTGAAAGGAGCTGAACAGTGCAAGCCAGGAAGAGCTGGTTGGAAACAGAAAGTTCCAGAGCAGTGGATGGCTGGAAGTGCTATCCGTCTGATGTTTCTCTTGGAATAAGAGGAATAGAAAGGAACTATGTGGTAGCCTGAAGAAAGAGGTTACCATCTGGAAAACCTTGATGGGGCAAGTTTCATCACCGAGACCTTGAGGTGACTAATGGTGGTACCTCAGTTGTGGAAATCCTGGAATAACAAATCTCTCTCTGCAAACCCTAACAGAACCTTCCTGAACTTTCGATCACCAAAGCCTGGTGAACTTTATACATGTTAAATTCTGTGCACAGTATAAGAATTGCCTGCATCTAGAGAACTTGGAAGAAGGAGGTGAGATTGAACTGTGAACCAAAGAACTTTACTTAAATTTACACACACATCATACACATGCGGTTAGAATTAGAAGGGGGTTCATTTGGGTTAGTTAAGTATAGAGATAAGTTAAAGTTTGATTCTATTTTCGTGTTTAAAGTTGATTAATAATAACTTTTGTTTTGGGTTTTGGGGTCCTTTGGGCTCATAACATCAGGCTTAACACTATTGATACTAGCAACTGTGTACAGACTTATCACAACCAAGGATTACAATCTGATATTCCTTGCATAACTTGGACATGGCTCCAATGCTATCTAACAGCCCCATTCCCTGTGAAGTTCATACCTTACCAATGACTCCTCCAGCATTGTCCACAGTTCATGACCTGGAGTAGAGCAGGGGTCATCTCAGGACTGAAGAGCAAAATAGAAAGAGCTGCTCCATGTGGTGGACTATATAGTGCAGTAAACTAGAGGGTCTGGCCCAGATAACCACTAGATGATTAAAGTGGGCAATAGTCAGGTGTGCACAAATAGGTGGGCAGGGTCCAACCGTGATCGGCAGGTGACCTCTGCTTAAGTTCCAGACGGAGAGAGTGATTCTCCACAATTCACATTCCCACTAGGTTCCAGGCGGAGAGATCCACATGACCTTCCACAATCCACACTACACCAGGGGAGGGGGGGGTTAATAAAAGTAGAGAATCCAATGTTAATGCCATCCAGTTGGAGCCTTCTGAGATGGAATATTAGGAGTTTTTTCCTCTAATTTGCGGGAGGCCTTGATTTGGCAGTAGATGAGGCCATGGAAATGCATCTCAGAGCGGCACTGGTGTGTGGATTTAAAATGGATGGTCCCTGGCAGGTACTTGCCTTTGCAGCAGAGCAAAGTACCAGGCGAGCTCTTCCACAAAGAATTATAAGTGCTGGACTTATCCAAGTTTTTTCCTTGTGTTATCAGAAACAGGGATGAGTTTACATCCAAAATTAAAATCACATGGATAAGTTTTATTCCTCAGGACCAAATTTCTATCTTGTGGAAAAGGCACCAAGGTAAATTGATGGATGACGTAAAAGGCACTCTGCAGTCTCAAACCCAAGACTCAATACTTATGGATTCGGCCATGTAGCAATGCACTGGAGAAGATAACAGGAATCCAGACTTACTTGCATTTCAGGTGCTGTATGGTACCAAGGCATTTGAACTGGCCATTCACCATTATGGCCAGTCGTGTGCAGAGAGCCTCACATTCTTCCATGCTGTAAGTGAGCAGAGATTTCAGTGACTTCCAGATATCTAACGTACAGGGAGTAAACCAACAGGTGGGTACCAAGCAGCTCACTCACCTGTGTGAGGTCAACATCACAGCTCTTCCTTCTCGGATAACACCAAGGAGACAGTCCCAGAGGAATCGCCGAGTCTTTGGATCCATCCCAGTCGTTGGTTCATCCTGATGGGATAAGTGAACATCTTAGACACACACACACACACACACACACACACACACACACTAGTGTTGACAGAACAGGGAGGTTGCAGAATGGCTTAGACAGATTAGGAAAATGGACAGAGAAGTAGAAAATGAAATACAATGACAGAAAGCATATGGTCATGGACTTCGGTAGAAAAAAATTAAATGGGCAGACAATTTTCTAAACGGAGATAAAATTTAAAATACCCAGATGCAAAATGGCCTGGGAGTCCTTGTGCAGGAGAGCCTGAAGGTAAACTTACATGTAGAGTTGGTGGTGAAGAAAGCAATTGCAAAGCTGGCATTCATTTCAAGAGGAATAGAATATAAGAGTAGGGATGCCATGTTGAAGCTTTATAATGCACTGGTGAGATCTCACTTGGAGTATTATGAGCAGTTTTGGGCTCCCCATTTAGAAAAGATGTGCTAACATTGTAGAGAGTTCAGAGGAAGTTTACAGGGATGATTCTGGAAATGAATGGGAGCGTTTGACAGCTCTTGGCCTGTACTAACTAGAATTTGGGTGAATGATTGAGGATCTAATTGAAATATTTTGATATATTGAAAGGCGTGGACAGAGTAGATGTAGAATGGTTGTTTCCCATGATAGGAGAGTCAAGGACAAGAGGGCACAACTTCAGGATTGAAGGGCATCCGCTTAGAACAGAGATGCAGAGGAATTTCTTCAGCTAGGTGGGAAATCTATGGAATTTGTTGCCACTGGTGGTTGTGGAGGCCAAGCCATTGGTTGTATTTAAGACAGAGATTCTTTACCCAGGACATCAAAGGTTATGGGAGGAAAGCCAGCCAGTGGGGCTGAGAGGGCAAATGGATCAGCTATGATTGAATGGCAGGGCAGGCCTATGGTTTACACTAATCAGACACAATTTGATGATTAGATAACTGAGAAAGAGTGAAGGAATAACAGGGCAATTGTTCCATTGTTACAAAGGCCAATCTGCCAGAGGTGATTGGTTCAGGTTTTTTTTTAATAACCATGAGAATTGCTCTATTCTAAACTCTGGACTTGAATATGAGCATTAGATGGCTGCCTGCTGGAACTGAATTTCACTGAAGTCGGATATGTGCACACTTTGCTCTCAGTCTGTGGGAGATATAAAACCATATAACTTACAGCACAGAACAGGCCAGTTCGGCCCTACTAGTCCATGCCGTAGCAAATCCCCACCCTCCTAGTCCCACTGACATGCACCCGGTCCATACCCCTCCAGTCCCCTCCTATCCATGTAACGATCCAGTCTTTCCTTAAATGTAACCAATGATCCCGCCTCGACCACGTCTGCCAGAAGCTCATTCCACATCCCCACCACCCTCTGCGTAAAGAAATTTCCCCTCATGTTCCCCTTATAATTTTCCCCCTTCAATCTTAAACCATGTCCTCTAGTTTGAATCTCCCCCTTTCTTAATTGAAAAAGCCTATCCACTTTAATACTGGCTAGGCCTCCTTTGTTGCTCATTGCTAATGACCAAACAAAAATGTTGAACTTTTCCTTTAGCCCATTGCCAAGAGTGGTGATGGAGTTCCCAGAATAGTATCCAGCAAGGAATTTCAGGAGAACTAACCCAATAGTAAAGAAGGAGAATCAATACTTGTTATTGTGCAACTTGGAGTTGTTCCAATGACATTTCTGAAGAGATACAAGATGGTCTTAAGCACATCTGTACTTATAACACAACAACCTTCTTGCTGTCAGATACATTATTGAGAGGATTCTGTTTCTTTCCACAAGAAAGATTCTAACTGTCTTAAAACCAGACACTGAAACTGGTAAATGTTTAATTTTAACAGTCATAGAACATTACAGCACAGTACAGGCCCTTCAGCCCATGATGTTGTGCAGATCTATGTAAATCTTTTCCATAACAATCTAATCCTTACCTCACTCACACCCAAACCCTTCTATTTTTCTTATATCCACGTACCTCTCTCAGAGCTTTTTAAATGTCCCTATTGTTCCAGCCTTCACTACAACCCCTGGCAATACAATCCAGGAACCCAGCACTCTCTGTGTAAAAAAACCTTACCTCTGACATCTCCCCTAAACATTCCTCCACTCACCTTAAACAGGTCCTCTAGTATTTTCTCGGGGAAAAAGGTGCTGGCTGTCAACTCCATCTAAATCCCTTGTATCATCTATACTTCTGTTAAGCCATAGAACTTTACAGCACTGAAAAAGGCCTCTCAGTTCAATTCATCCATGCTGACCAGGTTGTCTACCTCAACTGACCCCATTCTCTCTCCCTAGAACTCAAGAACACCAGTCCAGGCAACATTCATGTGCGTTCTTCTGCACCCAGCACCACCTCCCCCCCCCCCCCCCCCCGCCCCGCCCCCTCCAGCTCAATCTCATCCTTCCTGCAACAGAGTGACCAGAATTACCCACAATCGTCCAGGTGTGGTTTGGCCAACATGATGTCCCGACTCTTGGGCTCAAATTGCTGCTCATGAGAGCTTACAGAGCATGCTTTGGAAGCCTTGTTTCTGACTATGCATTCCTTAACTGTATTTCTTAAGAGTGAAGTGTTGCATTTTAGAAGGACAAACCAAACACCAATAAATTGTAGCTCGCTGACGAGTGCAGTCAAACAGAGGGATCTAGGAATACAGATATATAATTCCCTAAGAGATCTTTTGGCATATTGGCCTTCATAAATCAAAGCCTTGAGTCTAGGAGTTAGGATGTTGTGGTAAAATTGTGTAAGATATTGGTGAGGCCATATTTCGAGTATTGTGTGCCGTTTTGGTTTCCAAACTACAGGAAAGATATCAATAAGATAGAAAGAGTGCAAAGAAGATTTACTTGGATGTTGCCCAAACTTCAGGGACTTGGTTAAAGGGAAGGGACTTTATTCCTTAGAGCATAGAACAATGCAGGAAGGTTTAATACATTTATTCAAAATTATGATGGGAATAGACATAGTAAATACAAGTAGGCCTTTTCCACTGAGGTTAGTAGCGATACAAAACAGTGGATGTGGGTTAAGGGTAAAAGGGGAGAGATTTTAGGGAAAACGGGGAATTTCTTCACACAGAAGGTGGTGAGAGTATGGAACAAAGTGGTGAATGCAGGCACAATTTTAACAGTTAAGAAAAATGTGGACAGGTGCATGGATGGAAGGGGTATTGAGGGCTATGGACAGGGTGCAGGTCAATGGGACTTGGCAGAATTATAGTTCACTACAGACTAGAAGGGGTGAAGGGCCTGTTTTCTGTGCTGTAATGTTACATGGTTCCAGGATTCAGGTTGGAGGAATATTGGGAACATTCTGATGAAAGGGCACTATGTAAAGGCTTACTTTTCTTGTTAAATAGTTTCATCCTTCTTCCGGCCCTAAGACGGTGAAATGTGAGAATAGAAAAAGGCCAAGTTTCCTACCAGCAACACGACTGGAGGGCAACCGAGGAGAGCGATGGCTGTGGAGAGCTTGCGTTTGTTGCCCCCGCTGTATGTGCCAGCTGTTCGATCAGCATACTCCATAAGATCCAGCTTCTCAATCGCCCAGTTGGAGACCTGGATGGGGTTTGACAAAGAATTAGCACTTTATGTTTGAGTGTTGTAGGCAGGTGATCCTGGATGAGGAAGAGCACGACTGTCTCTGTTTAAGTGCACAGGCTCATACCTTCTGTAGCACACAAGTTACATTTTATACACTGTAATCGAGTGGGAGGATGGGGGTGAGTGTCAAGCTCAGTCAGTCAGTCAGATGTTTTACCTAATTCATGGTGCTATATAAATGCAAGTTGTTTTAATTTAATAAATGAGGTTCTTTTTGGATCATATATCATTGGGTCTTCAGGAGTTGTGTTACAAGGAAAGATTAAACAGGTTAGGAGTTTATTCCTTGGAGCGAAGAAGAATGAGGGGAGATTTGATAAAGGTTTACAAATTATGAGGGGTATAGACAGTAAATATGAGTAGGCTTTTTTCACTTAGATTAGGAGAGATAAATATAAGAGGACATGGCTTTAGGGTGAAAGGAGAAAGGATTAGGGGGAACATTAGTGGGAACCTTTCACTCAGAGAGTGGTGGGATGTGGTAAATGTGAGCTCACTCAGGTTTTAAGAATAAATTAGACACATGGATGGGAGGGTAATGGAATGGATGCAGGTCAGTGGGGCTAGTGGAATGATGTTTTGGCACAGATTAGAAGGGCCAAATGGTCTGTTTTCAGTGCTGTAGTGTTCTATGGTTCTATAGCTCATAGTATTTACAAAGGGTTCTGACTCGAAACGCTGCCTGACAGGAGAAATATAGCGATGTTCCTGGAGCTGATGTAATGGCAACTCTGCCCCTTGTGCGGACCCGAGGAAAGTGGGGAGCAGAGACATGGCAATCCTCCGTGGGGTCCTACTGCCTGGACATGAAACCAACATTCACGTTCAGGATTTAAATCGCAGTGTTGTTTTTAAAATCTATTCAAAGATTATGGCACCCAAGAATGGCAGTATCCATGTTTGCCATTGGATCATGTGAATTGTGGGCTTGGGGAGGGGAGGGGGCACCAGAAACAAGAGAACACTGCTCTCCACCACCTAATGCCAAGAAGGAGAAGCGTGGAGACAACCCTTATGGAGAAGGTGATCATGGTAGCGGACCAGTGAGGGGTTGAGAGACTCACACCAGGTCCCAGGCTCATGGTAACCAGGATTTGAGAGGGCGTCATGGCATGAAGGGCCTTGGGTGCTGTCAGCTTCTTTACTGGATCAGAGACTGCAAAGTGGTGACCACCTGATGGAACAGACAGGTGGCCATGCGGCCACAGGGATTGCGGGAGTAGAGGAGGCGAATCCACAGACCATCAGTGTCTCGGAAGGAACTCCCTTTTGCTTCTTATCATTGGGGGTTCTCAGCTATGCTAGAGGCACCTCTTGGTGTGCCTTTACGGCAGGCAAACGTGGACAGAATGGGAGTACTTATTATGTGACAAAAGAGGAATTTTGACCCACTGAGTACTTCCAGTGGCTCATTAATTCCTCAGTTTTGGTGTTTTTCTTCTTTATTTTTGTTGGTTTAGAAGCGGCACATCAAGAGGAGATTGTAGAGGGATGCCTGGCTCCCCTATACTTTTCAGTACATAGTGAAGGAAATATCAATGGGACAGACCTCTAATATCCTTTCATAGAATTTTCAAAAAGCCAAAGCTGTTTTCTGCTTTGCTTGGAGCTTGGCAATGCTGACAGGTTTCTTGGATGACCATGTCAATATTGGGAAGAAAGTGAGTTTTCCGGGTTGAGGATTTTAATTCTGGAGGATTCACTTGGCCTTTTGATCAGAAAATGGGAAAGTAGGAAGAGGTGATTCTGGATGAGTGGGTGACCTACTCTGCTCGAAGGCTACAACTGGTAAACCATTCACTGTAGTTAGATTTTAAATGTTGCTTTAAAAAAAAATTGAATTTCCAAAAGATCAATTTTCCTGTCGTGCACGTATTTGCAGCTTTTGGTTTGCAATGTTTCCATTTCTGC
The DNA here is from genome assembly GCF_036971445.1 of Narcine bancroftii. Taxonomy (NCBI): domain Eukaryota; kingdom Metazoa; phylum Chordata; class Chondrichthyes; order Torpediniformes; family Narcinidae; genus Narcine; species Narcine bancroftii. Next base: position 133,041,836 of record NC_091473.1, on the reverse strand, counting down.
CCAACAACAATGCCACTCGACACCCTGTCACAGGAGGCTGAATTGTGATTGGTTTTATTTCGATCGTGTCAATCCAACTAAAATAAACATCAAAATAATGCAGCAGCTGGAAACCTGAAATAAAACCAAAAAGGGCTGGAAACACCCAGCAGGGTCAGGCAGCATCTGCGGCAAGAGGAAACCATGACCGTTTCAGATCGGAGCCTTCCATATGATTCTTGTGAGTGGTTGGACACTGCAACATCAGAAGCCCGCCCCATCCCCACCTGCAGTCCCAAAGTATATCAAAAACGCTTTCCTTCAATGCACCAGTGACTCATTCACCTCTGCCACAAACTGCCCCACAGTAACCCCTGGGCAAATTACCCGCTCGATCTCGTCTTCTGGAACTCCGCGCAGGCGAGCGTAGAGCACGAGATGCTCGCGGCCTGTGAGGAGGTCATCAATTGCATCAAACTGAGGGCAGTATCCCATGTTCTGGTGGACATCCTCAATGTGGGTGAGAATACTGAGGGCGACAGGCAAAAACAGAGACGCAATCAAACTGCGAAGCTTCAGAGAAAGCAAAACCATCATTATTTTCCGTTAAATGTTCAAATCCTAAGGCGCAGCCTAAACAATGAGGATTCAGTTGTGAAATATTATGATTTAATTTCCAACAGTGTCTAGGAATGTGTGGGAAGTACCTGTATCCTGCTATTGTAGCTTCACCTGATGTAGGATGTATATCACCAGTCAACACTTTGAAGGTAGTTGTTTTTCCAGCACCATTGACTCCCAGAAGTCCAAAGCACTAAAGTAGAGCAGAAAAGTAGGTGTTTTAGATAACAAACAAATGTGACAACCCGCTTCTCAACCTGCACAAATTGTTTCCCTTTGGAGGATCAAGCATACCTCTCCAGGTCGAACACCCAGACTGATCCTGTCAATGGCAGGCCTGGTCTTCCCTGCATAGTACTGTGGGAACACAATTCAGATTCAGTTCAAGGTGATACTCTCTTGCCTCCATCTCTATCAATAAACTGAGCAGGTTCCACTCACCTTTGTTAGATCCTTTATTTTCAGAATGTCGCACTTGCTTTTACTCTGAGTTCTTTCGCGTTCCTTCGCCACATCATCATCTTCTTCAATGGCGGGCAAGTGGCTGAGTGTTGCTGGCCTGCATTAAATAGGAAGGCATTCAACTGGAGGTGATGACTACAACCACCAAGGGTTGGTGGGCCTCGCCAAGGAGCAAGGGGAATGAGCAGATGATCTTCTGATTGCTGTGGCAATAGATGATTGCATGAGGAAACGCTTGTCTTCTCTTTATTGCCTCAACAATGACCAGTGAACCAACAGTTGCACAGCTTTGCCAAACTGCAGTTCGATCAGTAGTTCTCAAACTTATTCTTTCCACTCACACACCACTTTAAGTAATCCCGATGCCATAATGCTCTGTGATTAGTAAGGGATTGCTTAAGGTGGTATGTGGGTGGAAAGAAAAAGTTTGAAAACCACTGTTTTAATTGTACCCAATTGACTTGTTCTGTGCATGGTTTCAAAACTCCAAAGGAAATGGGCCAATGACAATTTTTCTCAAACAAAATATTTCAGTTACAATTGGGTCTAGAGCAGCGATTCTCAACCTTCCCTTCCCACTCACATACCACTTTAAGCCATCCCTTACTAATCACAGAGCACCGATGGCATAGGGATGGCTTAAAGAAAAAGATTGAGATCCACTGGGCTAGATAGAGGGATCAATAGGCAGTAAACTGAAGGGTGGAATGTCAAGCCTGAGCAGTTTTCATCTTTAATGATAAGATGAAGGGGACACAAATAAACACAGGAGGGTCAATCATGCAAAGTGCAGTAGCAAACCAGCTGAAAATTTTGCATTAAAGTCTATTTTCTTTTATTTTGTTGAAGCCAGTTTTGTGCTCCAAACGGTATAACTGTCCTCATTAGTTTACATTTCTGAACCTGCGATAGTTTCTGGTTCACCGGTGCCTTGAAATTAAAATGCTCAAAATTGGTATGAAATCCCACCCTGCCCTATCCCCTCCTCAGTCTAGTAATATCCTCAAGAAGGACAACTCTTCCAGAGAATGGCATTCCTTGAAAACTGGAGCCTCCCTCACAACTAACTTCCTTCATCCTTTCATGGACAGATATCCCTTCAGCTATCCTAGTCCCTAGCTCTGGAACCCCCACCCCTCTCTAAAACCATCTACCACTCCACTACACTCCTCTCCTTCCTAAATCCCACCTCTTAAAATATCCTCAGGGATTCAATCTATTCCAACACGTCTCTGAGATGTAATGAAGCACCAGATGTATGTGGCTGCTGTTTTTTGTACTGTTGCTGCTCTCAAGAATTTAGAGCCCTTTAATCAATATACTTCAGCTTTGGTAATCTATGATACAAGGTGGCAGTAGAGAAAATTGTCAAGTCCCATTGAAGATCCATTGACCACCTTATGAATGAACGAAAGAATGTTAGATGTATGAATGGAGTTGGTAGGACTGTACTCCCCGGTGTTGAGAAGGTTATGGAATGATCTAATGGTCCTTCAAGAACCGGGATGCCAGAGGGTGCCAAGGGTGAGAAGGACTCCCAAGGGGCCTTGGGCATTAAAAGCTTCCTGATCGTGTTGGAGGTTTGGATCTGGAGCTCTGGTTAACGATGGCTTGGGATTGAAGTCTGTGTGGCTGCAGAGACTGAATGGGCACTGGAGGTGAATCCACGGACATTCAGTGACTGTGAAGGGACTCTCTTTTGCTTCTCCTTCTCTGCCTGTAAGGAGTGGTGAGAAATTATTACTTCTGTTTTATTACATGCCAATAAAATAATCCTGAAAAGGTTTACTAAATGGATTGCTTTGCATTTGATAACAGATCATTCATTTCTCTCTCCACAGCTGCTGTCTGACCTGTAAAGTAGGTCCTGCAGTTCTGTTTCTTGTTCAGATTTGGCCAATAAGTCTGATGTTGATTCCAGAAATGAAGAGGTTGTCTTACGAGGATCAGCAGATTGTGTCCTAGTTTGAAGAACGAGGGGTGACCTTATTGATAGGGTGTACACCAAGAAGATGTTTTCCCTCAGGGGAACTGGGGATATAGTTCAGGTCAATGGGCCAGTCAATTAGGATGAAGGTGAGGAGGAATTTCTTCTCTTGTGGGTTGTGAATTTTTGAGGTTCTTCGCCTGATTGAGCTGTGAAGAAGTAATTGAATGTGTTTAAAGCTGAGATGGACTTTAAGGGAAGCAAATATTTTGGAGAACAAGCAGGAAATATTGAGTTGGGGGTCAAGATTGGGTCAACCATGATCTTACTGAAAGACAAACCAGGCTGAAGGGGCAGACTGGCCTCGACTTGCTCCTATGAGTTTAATTTTAAAATTTTAGACATACTGCATGGTAACAGGCCCTTCAGGCCCACAAGCCTGTATGCTGCAAATACATCAATTAAGCTACAATCCCCTTATATTTTTGGAGGGTGGGAAGAAACAGAAGCATCCAGAGGAAACTCATGCAGACACGGGGAGAACGTACAAAACCCTTACAGTCAGCTCTGGATCAGACGCTGGATCTCTGGTGCTGAAATAACATTGCACTAAGCACTAGGCTAACCGTACCACTGTTTATATTGATACTGATAATTATAATGTTAGAGATAAGTTCTGCATGAGCATGTTGAGAAATCTCCCTCAGCCTTTTATTGAAACAAAATCTATAAATCTTTCCAAGAGAGTAAGTAAGTTGCCCGAAGAAGAAAAATATTAAAGATTATGAGGTATGGATGCAGAAAAATATATTGGTTTAAGTGGGAACAGGCGATAAAGGACGGAACTGCTCAGCCAGGGAAAGAAATGTACGTACAGGTGGGAGAGGAAGAAGTGGTGTTGAAAGAGGAGGTTCAGAATGAAGTAGACAATCCCCTCGATTGCCATGGCTGTTAGGTTCTTGCCGATGAATTCCCAATGGAATGGGTTGAAATAAAAATCTTCACCTGCAAAACAAGATTGGACACATTCATTAGTTAGCTCATGAACATCAGACCAATGAGAACCATTCTAAGCTTGTATCCATGAATAAATATTGACTGATTTCTCAGTGCTCATGCATGGCATAATACCCAAAGTTCTCATTTTTAATTCCGAGTACATAAAGAGTTGTGAGATGAGAAGGCCACACAGTGAGTCGGTAGAGGGAGTTAATCAAGACTTTTATTCCGGAGTGTTCTTCGGCACAACTAATTGGTTGGGACCAGTGATAGTGGGGTGGATCTGGACCAGAGAGGGAAGGTGTTACAAACATTTCCAGGGAAGACCTAGGACTGTCCCAATGCTTTGCGATCCATAATGCCAATGGGAAGAATCAAGTAGAAGCAGAGGATGATCTCAACCGCTAATGAGTCCATGCATTTCCTGTTGCTTGGATCCCATCTGACATCAAGCCCAGAGGGTCTGGAACCAGTTATCCAATGACCATATCGAACTCGAGACAAGGGTGTACGAGACTGCCAGACACTGGTCTGCTACTATGACACTTGGGTACAGTACTGCTGGACAGATATACAAAACACTGGTACATGCTGCCGATGTGCACAGGCCTGCTATTGTAATAGTGGAATAGAGTTCTGGTGGTTTGAGATACAGTACTAGTGGGTATGGGTCAGTAACTATAATGCTGAGGTGCAGTACTGGTGGGCATAGGTTCGTATTATACACATCTCTGGACGTTCTGTAAAGTGAGTACATTTCTCTAACTGCATAATAATGGAGTACAGTCCTGGTGACTAAGCTGCTTATCTGAACTAGTCCCTTTTGCTTAAATTTGGCCCATATACCTCTAAACCCTCCCTATCATTACATTCTAAAATGCCCTTTTAATGTTTTTTTAATTTAATTTTCTTTTAAATTTAGACATTCTGCATTGTAACAGGCCATTTCAGCCCACAGGTCTGTGTAGCCCAATTTACACCCCATTAACCTGCACCTCAGTACATTTTGAGCAGTGGGGCGAAGCCAGAGCACCCAGAATAAACCCACGCAGACATGGGGAGAATGTACAAATTCCTTACAGAGAATGGGGGATTCAAACCCTGGTCCCGATCGGTGGCGCTGTAAAGGCATGGCACTAACCTCTGTGCTAACTGTGGAATGTTGTAATTGTAATTGTACCCACTTCTACCACTTCCTCCATGCACACACCATCCTCATGGAGAAAGCATGACAGCACCTCTACTTCCTCAGAGTTTGCGGAGGTTTGGTATAACACTAGAAACCCTGGCAAATTTCTACAGAGGTATGGTGGAAAGTGTGCTGACCGGCTGTTTCACAGTCTGGAATGGGGGTAAAGGCCTCCAAATGATAGTGGATACAGCTCAGGACATCACAGGTAAATCCTTCCCCACCTTCGAAGGGAATGCTGCCATCAGAGAGCAGCAGCAATCATCAAGGATCCACACCACCCAACACCTGTTCTGTTCTCACTGCTGCCATCAGGAAAGAGGTGCAGGTACCACAAGACTTGCCCAACCAGGTTCAGGAACAGCTGATCCCCCTCCACCATCAGACTCCTCAACAATAAACTCAATCAGGGACTTATTTAAGGACTCTTACTTGTGCACTTTATTGATTTTTAAAATTCTCTCTGTATTGCTTAGTCAGTTTGTTTACATTCATTAATCTGTTTACAATTCTTTATTTGTTTATATGTATACACTGTGTACATTTTTTCTTGCACTGCTAATAAGTGGTAATTCTGCCTCACCTGCAGGGAAAAAAAATCTCTGGGTTGTATGTGATGTGTATGTACTCTGACAATAAATCGGAAATTCTCTGTGTGAAAAACCTGTCCCACAGGTCCCTTTTAAATCTTTCCCCTCTCACCTTAAACCTATTCCCTCTAGTTTTTGACACTCTTTCCTTGGGGAAAGAATTGTGACTTTTCACCTTATCCATGCCCCTCATGCTTTTATATACCTTGGGGCAGTTCACGGTAGTGTCTTGAGGAGGGTCAAGGAGGTGCCAAAGGTCCTAATGTGCACGAAGGTAAGCAAATCATCTGAACCTGATCAGATATACCCAAGGACACTGTAGGAGGCTGGAGAGGAAATTGCAGATGCGTGGTATGAGATTTATAAGTCATCACTAAATACAGGTGAGATGTCGGAATAGTAAATGTTGCGCCTCTATTCAAGATTGGCTGCAGGGAGAAGCCTGGAAACAACAGGCCAGTGAGCCTAACATCTGTGGTTGGTAAATGACTAGAGAGCATTCTAAGGGAGATGTTCAAGCATTTAGATGGACAAGGGCTGATGAGGGATAGTAAGCAGAGCTTTGTGAGTGAGAGGGCAAATCTTACAGATCAGATTGAGATTTTATTCTGAAGATGTGACCCAATGACTCAGATGAAAAAGTACACGCTTGATCAGCAAGTTTGAGGACGATACTAAAAGTATCTGCTATTGAAGATAGTGAATATGGTTGCCAAAGATTTCAGCAGGATCTTGATTGGTTAGGCAGATGGGTTGATGAAATTTTAGGAGGTCTAACATGGATAGGACCTACACATTGAATGGTAGGGTTCTGGCGAATGTGGCAGAGCAGAGGGATCCAGCAGTACAGGTACAGAGAACCTTGAATGTGGCATCACAGTTAGATGGTGTGGTCAAAAGGGCTTTTGACACCTAGGCCTTCATCAGTCAGAGAATTGAGTATAGACATTGGGAGGTCGTGTTGCAGTTATATGAGACGTTGGTGAGGTCCCATTTGGAATATTGTGTCCAATTTTGGTGACTGCGTTGCAGGAAAGAGATGGTCAAGCTGGAGGGAGTGCAGAGATGATTTACAAGGATGCTGCCGGGACTTTGAGGCCTGAGCTACAGGGAGAGGTAGAATGGATGAAGGCTTTATTCCCTGGAGCACAGAAGGATGAGAGGTGATCTCACAGAGGTGTACAAAATCGTGAGAGGAATAGATCGGGTGAAGGCATTGAGCCTTTTGCCCAGAGCAGGTGAATCAGTAACCAGAGGACATAGGTGAGAGAATTAACAGGAACCTGAGGGGTCATTTTTTTTAAAAACACAGAGGGTGTTGGGCGTAGGGAACGGGCGGCCAGAGGAGGTGGTTGAGGCAGATACTCTGGCAGAGTTGAAAAACAAAATGGACGTATACATGGATAGGATGGGTTTAGAGCAGTAGTTCTCAACATTTTTCTTCCCACTCACATACCACCTTAAGCAATCCTTTACTATCCACAGAGCAACTATGGCATCCCATGCCATAGTTGCTCTGTGGTTATTAAAGGATTGGTTAAGGTGGTATGTCAGTGGTGGAGGGGGAAAGGTATAAAGCCACTGGTTTTAGAGGATATGGGCCAAATGCAGGCAGGCAGTCTAGTGTGGGGGAAATTTCTTCTACCCTTGGAATCCTTTGACATCATTTCACTCCACCAAATTGGTGCTCCCAAATTTAATCACCCCACCATTGATGGCTGTGCCTTCAGCAACCAAAATCCTGAACTTCCCTAGATTTCAAATCAAATTTCAGATCCAACTTTTTTTTCAAATAAACAAGGTTTGTAGCGTGGCGATCTGGAAAACGAAAACAAGTATCTGAACGAGAAAACAGAGAATGGGAAAATTTCTCATTCTGGGAGTTTGCTGAATGTTCACGCGTGATTTAGAAACATTTGGCTCCTTCACCTTGATGAAATGATCCCTAAAATGTCTTGGGCAGCTGCTCTGCTGGGTGGGGGTGCAACTCTTGCGAACAGGTCACAAACGTCCTGGAGCTGCTGCTGGATTCTGACCAGAAAGCAACAATGCAGGCAGTAGTTTCCTCTGTTCCTGCAGCGGTCCGTGAAAATGCCAGGGCACTGTTAGCGCGTGGTCAGCAGGAGAATGGGTCAGCATACCATCGCAAGTCCCAAATTAAAGCTAGCCACAATCGTCTCCTTTCCAGTAAAAGCTCATTTCAACCCATTTCTTCAACCAATCTAGTATAAAACAGATTATTTTCTGACATGGTATCAAATGTCAATACTAATGACTTGTTGGTACTATGAATGTCAAAGCAGGTTTGTGTCCATATACCCAATTTGTAGAGTGGTCGATGACACTCATTGAGGTGAAACACAAAAATCTGCAGATGCAGTGGTTATAGTAAAAATACGGAAATGCTGGAGGACCTCAGCCGATCTCACAGTGTCCAATGGGAGTAAAGATATATTGTGAATGCTTCTGGCCTGAGCCTTTATTCAAGGTATGAATGTACCTTGAAGAAAGGCTAAGGCCCGAAACATTGGTTATATAGCTTTACCTTCAATGGACGCCATGAGACCTGCTGAGTCCCTTCAGCATTTCTGTGTTTTAATTTTTCACAACATTCATTGCCACAGAATGATGCAGTTTGACTGTAGCTGGTGAGCAATTATCTGTCGGGCCTCAAATATCCAGGGTGATATACTCAGCACCCCGCCCCCTCCCCCCCCCCCCACGATCCCTCCCTCCCATTACCCTCTCCTGACCCCACACCTGACCTGAGCACCAACCCCCACTGAGTTCCCCCTCTCTGATGCTAAGCAGTCTATTCCTCAGCACAGGCCTTACCTTTACACACCTACCACTGACTCTCCATGAACTCTTGTTTAAGCAGAACCTTCAGAAACACTTGATTTATGGACTTGAACATTTCCTAGGTGCAACTTATCTGTCACGTAGATTCACAAAGCTTCTCCATCGAATGATGGTTAAATTGAGAGAGTGTCAATAATTGCCACATTTATACCTTCTAGCAAAGGTGGGGCTGATAGTTGCTGCCTGCGGTCTTTGCCACAGTCGGCTGTGGAGGCCATGTCTTTGGGTATATTTAAAGCAGAGGTTGATACGTTCTTGATTAGTAAGGGTGTCGAAAAATACAGCAGCCATGATTCAAATCGCAGAGCAGATTTGATGGGCTGAATGGCCTATTTCTGCTCTTATGGTCTAATTTCTCTATTGACAAATAGTGCATTTAAGGGACTTAAAATAAGGGTTAAAACCTGTGTGAAAATGGTGATTTCATTTTCAATAATATAATCTCCTTTCACTCTAATTGATATATTTAGTGTTTTTCTTATCACTGCAGAACAATAGAATCTCAGGGCTGAGAAATACAGCGTGAAGACTTACCAAACCTCGCGTAGACTTCAGTCACTGCTTGATTCATAGCCAAGTCAATTAGTCCTCTTCCGAGGCAGAAATGTGGAAATACTATCAGGACATTTTTTAACATTGAATTGAACATCTGGAAAACCTGGAACAGATAAACAAACAATATTGAGCTCTGGCTGAAGGCAAGCCGCACATCTGGAGATCACTGCTAGTGCAGTGTTAGCATGACACCCTGACAGCTCCAGCGTCCCAGGTTCAAATCCGTTGCTGCCTGTCAGGAGTTTGTACGTTCTCCCTGTGTCTGCTTAGATGTCCTCTGAGTGCTCCGCTTCCTCCCACCCTTCAAAAACCTGTGGGGGTTAGTAGGTTAATTGGTCACATGGATATATTTGGGTGACAGGGACTTGTGGGCCAGAAGGACCATGCTGTATTTCTAAATCAAATCATGTGGCATGGGATCCATGGAACCTTGCCTATATGGATAAAAAATTGGCTTGAAGGTAGAAAGCAGAGAGTAGTAGAGCATGGTGAACAGGTCATTTAGTCCCATCAGTCCGTGCTGCCCAATTTACATCCAATTAACCTACACCCCAGTACATTTCAAACGGTGGGAGGAAACCGGAGCCACGCAGACATGGGGAGAATGTACAAACTTCTTGCAGACAGCACAGGATTGGAACCCCAGTTGCTGGCACTATAAAGCCATTGCACCAACCGCCACACCAACCCACATTCTAAATAAATTATAGCAGACAACGAGAAGCTGGAGAGATTCAGCAGATCGAGAAGCAAGGGTGGTGAGAAACGGATGTCAATGTTTCAGTTCTGGGATCCTTTAACAATTTAATTGTGTTGATTTGATCCCTACCAGCTGTACACTTTCACATTAATTATCGCCCTGCATCTTGACTGTCCACACATGGCCTGAGCTCAATAGCTGCTTTTATTACCTTTAACCCTTGCCAGACAGTTACCACCCTGCATCCTTGCCAGCTCTTCCCCTCTGTTTCATGCCAACTATGTATCATATTGTGTTAGTGCCAAACATTTCTCATGCTGCGTCATCAATCACCCTGTACTTTTCCTTTACATCTCTGTTGAATTCCTGTGGGTTTTCACAGATGCAGTTGTAGATCCAGTAGTATTTTCATTAAGGTATAACAGAATGTGTACTTTTACTAACAAGACAAAAGCCCGGTCATTAGGTTTTAAATATCTTGTCTCTTGTCCCACCAATAATTACACTGAACAAAAGTATAGCTACTTTTCTACTAATCCCACTCCCTCTGCCCCCAGGGGAAAGGATAAAAAGAAATGTCTAATTAGTAGGCAGACAAAAACACAAAGAAAACCCACCCTGCTATTTTCAAACAAGTCGAGAACAAAAGTAACCGCACTGGCATTGATACCAATGAAGAGGTTGATGCAGGAGAGGGCCACGTAGGCAGTGCTGGGAACATTGAACACAAACGACGCTGGGTACATCATGGGAGTCACAGCCCACCTGGAACAAAAGGGAGGGAGCATTTGAAACCTGATGCTAGTGTTCATTTTAGAGGCAGAATTGTGACCAGTCATTGGCTGGGGAAACAGGAGATGGAGTTGCTCATTTTGCAACCTACCCGTAGAGCAATAATAGTGCCACAAATGCAGGCAGGTTTTGCGAAGAGATGTAAGCTTTCTTCTTGAAGCTGATGAAGATCAAGACCACCATTACAGTGGTCACTGAATAATTACACTGAGGAACAGGGAAATAATCGCATCATCGTTAAGAGAAGTGTTACAAATGTTGCAAGCAAAACTTCAATTAAAAGTTACAAACACTCATCTCAACTTTTTCACTTTAGCTTCGACCATCAATATACTGAGGATGACTCAACCAACCCAGAATGTCTTCAAATAATGTGATGCAGTATTATACAAATGACATCACATCCTTTTATCTAATGGGTCACTTCTCATTGAGTCATGGAAGATGAAGCATTGAAACAGGTCCGTTATCCAGACCCACGAACACGCTTGCCTTTGGGACGTGGGAGGAAACAGGAGCTGCAGGAAGAAGCCTACATGGCCACAGGGAAAAACATACAAACTTTACCTCGACAGCACTGGAGATTAGGATCGAACTCAGGTCTCTGGCGCTTTGAGGCAGGAGTTCCACTTGCCACCCCAGAGCGCTGCCCAAACTGGGTAACGGCAAGAGTTCATTTAGAATTGAGAAAAAGACTGACAGCGTGATTCCCTTCTTGAGAGACATTCGGCTTCTTGGTCTCTTAAACACAAACGTTGGGCAGCACAGTTAGTAGGGCGCACAGCTAGCACAAAGGTATCATAGCACCGGAGACCTGGGTTTGAATGTGGCGCTGTAATGTAAGGAGTTTGTCCTTTCTTCCCACGACTGTGTGGGTTTCCTTCGAGTGATTTGGTTTCCGCCCACGCTCTAAAAACATTCAGGGTCTGTAGGCTAATTGATATAATTGGGTGGCGCAAGCTTTGGGCTGGAAGGAGCTGTATTGTGATGTCTAAATAAGAGGAAATTTAATAAAAATTGATAGCATTTGGAGTTGCAGAAGAGTCAGTGGGCCACAGAAATAGACAATCCATGACACCCATATTGTCTATCTGAGCAAATGCCAGCTACCTACAGGCGGGCGTTATTCCTCTGAACCTGTCCTATCCATATATCTGTCGAAATGTTTTTTAAACATTGTGATTGTACCAGGCTCTACAGCTTCGTCTGCAGCTCGTTCCATTAACTTACCTTCTGTATGAAAATTTGAGAATTACAAATTATCCGTCTTATATTTTAATTCATATATTGGATTAATACGCGTGCCTGTTTTTTTAAATTAAACTCAAGGTCTCTTCTTAATCTTTCCCCTCTCACCTGAAATCTATGCCTTCCAGCACCAAATGGCCTGAATACACCTTGAGATTGTCTGATCTCGGAAGCTAAGTAGGCTCAGGCCTGGTCGGTACTTGGAGGGGAGATGGCCTAGGAACACCAAGTGCTGCGGGTTTCTGCGAGGGGCGCTGGACAAAGTGGCGACTCTCTGTCTGCCTTACAGTAGACAAAAGTTAAAGAATTTCATGCATGTTGCATTCTATTGTTACATGACTCTCCTATCCTAACCACGTTCTGATTGTTTTGGCCAATTTGTCACTGGAATGTGATAAATTATCTTTACAGGACATAGAAAGCTAATTCACATGCAGCAGATTCTCAGAAAAAAAACAATAAGATATACTGAGATAATCCACGAAGTAAATGTTGATTGATGGTAAATCCTCTTTGGAGCATGGATAATAATTTCCTTTCTTTCCTTTAAAGTGATGCCTTGAGAACTTTTCAATCCCCCTGAGAGAAGTGACACCATCTCAGTGTCTTGTCTCATCAGACAATGCAGCATTTCCTCAACACTGCTCTAGAATTTCAATCTGGACTTTTAGACTCAAGTTCCTGTATTGGGGCTTGAACTTGGTTCTACTGAGCTACTGCTGGAACTGTGAATGGAATCAAGGTTGAGAACTATCTATGACCCTAGGGAATGGTAGGACTGGCTTAAGGGTCATGAACTTGTGCTTGTATTCGTTGTTATTAAGTTCTTACAAGTTTAGGGGCGACATCAGGGGTAGGTTTTTACACAGAGAGTTTTGGGTGCCTGGAATGTCTTGACAGGGTGCTGGTGGAGGCTGAAACATTAGGGTCATTTAAGAGACTCTTAGACGGGCACATGGATGGAAGAAAAATAGAGGTAGGAAGGGTTTAGTACTTTTTTGGTCAGAATATATAGGATGGCACAACATCGAGGTTGAACATTTGTACTGTGCTGTTCAAATGTTGTGAACAAATGTTGTTCTATAAGGAACGGTGAAGATGGTGACCCAGATCCAGATTTTTAAAAAAAGAGTATAATTTTAATTTTTTTTAAAATTAGACCTACAGTACATTATTAGGCCCTTCAGACCCATCAGCCCATTCCCTCCGTATACACCAATGAACTACAAACTCTGGAATGTTTTTAAAGGGTGGGAGGAAACCGGAGCACCCAGAGGAAACCCACCCAGACAAAGGGAGAATGTACAAACTCCTTACAGGCAGTGTCAGATTTGAAACCTGCTGTGGAACATTGCACTAATCGCAAGGCTAACCGTGTTGACCCTTTAAAAGGTTTTATATCATAAACAGCAAAAATGCAAAATTATTTACTTGAACTTTGGGATACTGTAACAATTATCCATTTCCATTGTGCTACTGAAGTGTATTACTTTTTGACATTTGATCTGTACTGTGAGATATCTGCAGATGAAAAGCACTGTAAACAATTGTTACTGCGTCTGTGTGCTTTTCATTTGACCAACAGATTTTGACATACCATATCCCAAACAAAGTTGGACACCCAGTATGTGGTTGAGCTCATTCCACTGACAAATTGCAGGTGCTTAGCATTCGAAACCCTCTCCTGTATCAGGTAGAGCACAAAGCTGGCTGGGACAAATGACATGGCGAAGACCACACTGATTGAAATCATTGCATCCACTGAAGTAGTAAGGCTGAAATCACACATCCAAATGGGTGTTACTGACAGCAAGAGACATCAACAAACTCGGCTCCATTAGAAAAGAGAGAGAGAATCACATAATTGGTTGTTTTATTGCTGATACTTTCAGAGGTTATTTCCCAAATATCAAAGCTATTAAATGGTTGTAAGCATTAAATTTTAAAAATAAGGGGTCATCTATTAAAAATGCAGATGATGAGATTTTTTTTCCTCTCAGAGGGGCATGAGTATTTGAAGATCTCTAATAAGTGTGTGAAAAGTTCTCTGGGGCTCAGAGAGAATGCAGATCTAAGGCTTCTCTTTCTCTCAAAGAGATGCCAGGTAATTTCTGCTGATGGTGAATCTGTCTGCCTTATGGCAGATTAATGCAAATTTGGTGTAATATTACACCTATTTTATACCTTGATAATAAAGGAATCTTGAATAAAATCAGAACAGCCATGAACTTATGGAACTGAGGAGTAGGTTTGATGGGTTTAGTAACCTTCTCTGGTGATGCACCTACATGTAGATGTTTGGCTCAATAAATCTCGCCTCAGCTCTCACCAACTTACACGGTCACTTCTGAAAGCTGCTCCTTTGTAAGGTTGAGCGGATGATTTATAACAGTAATGCCGAAGTCCTCTGACTGATGTTCATTGGGAAGGTTTGTCCGGAGAATTGCATTGTTGGCAACATTCATGAAGGCAACCATGGCATGCCAGCCCTTGTTATTGAACCACACCTGGAACAGACAGTAGTATTCATGTGTTAACTCAGGGAGTCGGGATTTTGCACTAAAACCACGCAGCTTTTCTGTAGTTTATTTAGAAATAAAATCCCAAAGGAGGGCAGATGAATCAGAGCTTGAATCAGGATTTATTGTCATGAACAAGTCATGAAATTCGGTGTTTGCCGCAGCGTCATAGAGCGAACAGACGTATTCGAACCACCTTACAACATGACTATAAAAAATAAAATGAAATAAAATAATAAATACTAGTGAATGAAAAGTAAGGCTGTGTCTTTGGTTCACTGATTATTCAAGAATCTGATGGCAGCAGGGAAGAAGCCGTCCTTGTGCCGCTGAGGGCTCGTCTTTAGGCTCCTGTACCTTTTCTCCCACGTTGAGCACAGTTTTACATCAGATTCACATTCCTGCTGTTTTTTTTCTGGGCCATTACTGCAGATTGGTAACACAGAACTGTCAGAGCAAATGATTGCCACGGCACCTAAACTGCGAGCGCAAAGATAATTTTGTGGGCTTTATGGCTCACCTTAATATTATCTTCAGTCTCCAGATACTTAAAGAAATCATTCATGTTGCTGAACACCATCTGCGTATGGTCACCCTACAAACATATAAATGTAAAAAAAAGAACTAAAAATTCAATATGAAGTTTGCAAAAGAAATGGAATAGAAGGAGCAATAACTTCATTCTATCGCTAGAGGGAGCAATTAAATGATTCACTGATTATTCACTGATTGCTACAAGGTGGTCACACTGTTTGACGAAGTCTATGAACATCTCAGCAGTGAATTTTGTGTGCGTGTGCCTGTCAGTGGTGGATTAACCATGACTTGGTCCCCTAGGCTGATCTTTAGTAAGGCTCCCCCCCCCCTTCATTGAATAGAAATTGAATAGAATAAAATGAAATTATGTTAAATTACATATTAGGGGTCTCCAAAGTGGTCAATATTGACCCCTGGGGGGTCAATGGGACTATCCAAGGAGTTGAAAAATGGCAGGGATTCGATAAACACCAGGGTTTGGGGTGGGGGGTGTCGATTGAACTTTTGAGGTCAAAAGAGTTTTAGAGCCCGACGTCCCCGCTCCACCGATGTTCCTGCCCCTGCTGGGAGACTGACGTCCCCGCTCCTCTGACGTCCCCGATCCTCTGACGTCCCCGCTCCTGCCAGAAGCCCAATGTCCCTGCTTCTGCCAGGAACCCAATGTCCCCGCTCCTGCCGGGAGCCCGACGTCCCCTCTCCTGCGAGGCCCCCCTACCATCCGGGCCCCTAGGCTTAAGCCTACTCAGCCTAATGGTTAATCCGCCACTGGCCACAGTTTTCTATAGGAATTCAATGTGCACATATCCTTTGAAGCAACAACAGAGTGAAAGTAAGAGAGGAACAAAATCTTCGGTGGCTTATAAGATGAAGTCTTGGAAGGCCAAAGAACCCCATTGTTAAAACTAGGTGGTCATCACGGTACACAGTAAACTTGACTCTTGAGTATGCAGTAGACCTGTTTTTCCAAACTGTCAATTTGATTGTCCTGACAATTTTATGTCCATCACACTCCCAGATGAGGAGATTCCATACTATTGCACCGCCTTGGTAACCTTGTTCATTTCCTGAGCTAATTACATCAGGAAAGTACCTTGCCTTCTTCCAACTTTTACTACTTAACTAATGCTAGTTGTGTACTAAATTTGCTAATGAATAAATATGAGTTCTTGAATTTGTTGTCATCTTTTTAAATTATAGATCAAGATCATTCAGCCTCTGGATTGAAGTGAGGAGGTAGGATGGCTTCTCAGATACAGTAGACTGAGCCGGGTCTCTGGTAATTCCTGGACCCATACAGGAGATTGATGACTGCACAGCACAATATTATGGATCCTCTCATTAATTTTCCCTTAAATGTTTCATTAAATAAAGTATTCCTCATACGGGGGTTGGGAGCATTCAAATAATTAGAATCGTTGCCACAAGACAACTGAACTCATTAAAGAGAAAATTGGATAAATTAAGAGGAACAACCAGGCCCGGGATTATTTTCTGGAGCAGAAATGAGTAAAACAAATGGACTGATGAGAGGTCAGACAGTGTCCTTGGGAAGTGATGAGTAATGATACTTTAAGTCTGGGCCTTTCGACAGGTAGAAACAAAAAGAGGCAGGTTCCTGAATAACAAGGTGTGGGGGGGGAGGGGGGGGGAGTGGAAAGAAGGGAGGAAGGGGCCAGGGGAGGAGCACAGGCCCATAGGTAAGATTTGTGCTCCTCCCCCTACCCCTTGTTTCCTCCTCTCATCCCTCCGCCCTTTTATTCAGGCACCTGCCTTTCTTTGCTTCTATCCGACAAAGGGTCCAGGCCTGAAACATTGATTAACCTTCCTCTGGATGCTGTGTGACCTGCTCAGCTTCTCCAACACATTTGCCCTCGATGCCATCAACTCTTGTTTTACACCGTTTTTCAATGAAAAAATATTTTGGCTCTGTTACACAATAAAACCATTGCATCATGGAAAATTAAGTCCGCTTCAACCGACCCCTGTGACATTCAGCATGCGGCCCAGTTGAGTGAACACGTTGTTTATCTGTTCATGGTTGAAGGGTATGCCTGGAAGTTTTCCACCAACTGAAATCCCTCCATACCTGAAACGATGAAACAGAAGAACATCAGCAATGAACAATTGCAAGAAGAGTTGCTGGAAGCTATCAGCATGGTCCCGGGCCTTCCCTCTGGAAGTTACTATGGGTGGCAGCATCAGTGTGAGGTGGGCCAGTGTGCATATGCAGCGTTCGTGGGAAGTAATGCTTTGGGCCTGAGCCCTTTGACAGAAATCAGTGAATGCCTGAATAAAAAATTGGGGCAGTGCAAGTGGGAGGAACACAGGCTAACAGTAATAAGTAGATACAGGTAGCAGGTGGATATGGGTAGCAGGTGGATATAGGAGGCAGGTGGATTCAGGTGACAGGTGGATACCAGTAGCAGGTGGATTCAGGTGGGAGGTGGATTCAGGTAGCAGGTGGATACAGGTGGCAGGTGGATTCAGGTAGCAGGTGGATACAGGTGACTGGTGGATTCAGGTGGCAGGTGGATTCAGGTGGCAGGTAGATTCAGGTGGCAGATGGATTCAGGTGACTGGTGGATTCGGGTAGCAGGTGGATACAGGTGGCAGGTGGATTCAGGTAGCAGGTGGATACGTGACTGGTGGATTTAGGTGGCAGGTGGATACAGGTAGCAAGTGGATACAGGTGGCAGGTGGATTCAGGTAGCAGGTGGATTCAGGTGGCGTGATTCAGGTGGCAGGTGGATTCAGGTGGCAAGTGGATTCAGGTGGCAGGTGGATTCAGGTGATTGGTGGATTTGGGTTGCAGGTAGATTCAGGTGGCAGGTGGATACAGGTAGCAGATGGATACAGGTGACTGGTGGATTTGGGTAGCAGGTGGATTCAGGTATCAGGTGGATACAGGTGGCAGGTGGATACAGGTAACAGGTGGATTCAGGTGGCGGGTGGATACCGGTAGCAGGTGAATTCAGGTGGCAGGTGGATTCAGGTGACTGGTGGATTCAGGTAGAAGGATTCAGGTGGCAGGTGGATACAGGTAGCATGTGGATACAGGTGGAAGGTGGATTCAGGTAGCAGGTGGATACAGGTGACAGGTGGATTCGGGTAGCAGGTGGATTCAGGTAGCAGGTGGATTCATGTGGCAGGTGGATTCAGGTGATTGGTGGATTTGGGTAGCAGGTAGATTCAGGTGGCAGGTGGATACAGGTAGCAGATGGATACAGGTGGCAGATGGATTCAGGTAGCAGATGGATACAGGTGACTGGTGGATTTGGGTAGCAGGTGGATTCAGGTATCAGGTGGATACAGGTGGCAGGTGGATACAGGTTACAGGTGGATTCAGGTGGTAGGTGGATATGTAGCTGGTAGATTCAGGAAGCAGGTGGATACAGGTGGCAGGTGGATTCAGGCGGCAGGTAGATTCAGGTGGACACAGGTAGCAGGTGGATACATGTGGCAGGTGGATTCAGGTAGCAGGTGGATACAGGTAGCAGGTGGATACATGTGGCAGATAGATTCAGGTAGCAGGTGGATACAGGTAGCAGGTGGATACAGGTATCAGGTGGATTCAGGTAGCAGGTGGATACAGGTAAGAGACTGATATAATCTGGGGAGAGGGTTAAAAGGAGGTAGTTCACTGATATGAGAATGAAGGGAAGGGGCTGGGAAGCTGGAATAAACCAACAGTGGAATGAGGGGGAAAAGAGAAAGCAAGGGGGGGCGGGGGTTAACAGAAATTAGAGCTCAATATTAATGCAGTCTGGTTGGAGACTGCCAAGATGGAATATATATTATTCCTCCAATTTACAGATGGCTTCAACTTGGCAGTACATGGGGCCATGGACAGACATGCCAGTGTGGTAATGAGCTGTGGAAATGAAGTGGGTGGCCACTGTGAGGTACTTATGGTTGGCAGAGCAGCAGAGCCAGATGCTCAACAAATGATCTCCCAGTCTGCACCCAGTCTCTCCAATGTAGAGGAGACCACAAGGGGAACACTGGATGCAGTAGATAACCCCTGCAGATTCACAGAGTATAGCTTTACACAGACGGATAGTTTTGGCCACAAATAGTGGTGACGGAAGAGGAGATCATGCTTTAGATCTTGAAGGGCTAACCTCTCAGGATTTAGCTGCATTTCAGTCCCAAGCTCCAAATCTTTGAGGACCTGGTAGAGAGAGGCACAGGCTAATCAAGGAACTGCCTTATCAGATTGCTCCAGGATCTGACTAAGGTGATCAACCAACAGGTCCAGAGAAAAGGGAATGGGAAGTGATAGAGCCATCGTTTAATAACAGGCCCAATGCCCACGGCGACCATGCTGTCTATGAAGCGAATCCCATTTGACAGCCTTCAGCCTATACCTAAACTGAAAAACCTTTCCAAAATGTCTCTTAAGAATTTTTAAGAAACACCTTTCTAAATTCTTTTGAAGCATTGCAAGCTGTTCCTCTAAGCCAGTGGTTCTCAACCTTTCTTTCCACCAATATACCATCTTATTAATCCCTTACTAACCAGAGGGCACCTATGGCATCCTGTCATACATTCCATATACCCACCATTCTTTGGGTGAACGTTTCCCTCTCTCCTTAAATCTATGCCTCAAGTGTTAAGTTCCCCTACCCTGGGAAAAAGGCTATGACAATTTACCTCAAGACTCAGCCTACCTGGCCTCCCTTTCTCTCTCATTCTAAGCAGCGCCAGGCGACACCAATGTTGACTTTTTGTCTGCCTCGCTGCAGATAGAAGGCAACTTTGTGTAATATTGCATGTTCTACTCTTACTTGACAATAAAAGAATCTTGAATCACACCTGTCATTCCTGGTAACATTCTTGTAAACCTTTTCTGTACTCTTTCCAACTTAATTATGCCTTTCCTTTAGCTGGGAGGACTAGAATGGCACTAAGTGTGGTCTTACTGAGTCTTTCCACTCTGAAATCTCCGCCCTTCTTCCGAGGAAGGGATGTGCCTGGGAGTCGTGAAGGGAAGGTGGGAACAGTATTTCAATATAGATTTTTTTCCTTGCTTTGTGGTTATATTGGAAAGAAAGCACATGCAACCCTTGGTTTTACAGAATTTTGGATGTGGAACATTAACTTTGTGGTTGACCTCTTCTCCTTTCCACAAAAGCACCACCAAACACCTGGGATTGAAATCAGCTTGGAACCATTCCGTACCTGCGTTCGTTCACCCAGTATTTGCTCTGCATGCTGTAATCACACAAACAATGGGAAGAATGATTAAACGATTGGAAATGTTTTGAGTGCAACATTTTTAGGTGACAACAGAAAAAAGGTCCTGTTTCTGAATGGTGTACTGACCATGAAGTGAAAAAACAATGCAGAAGAAACTCAGCAGGTCAGACAGTGCACTTTACATAACCAATGTTTTGGGTTTGAGCCCTTCATCAAGGTATGAAAAATGCAAACCATAAAGCATGAGAGCAGCAGGGATTACAGATGGCGAGCAGCGAGAGAGAATCCCACTTAACTCTCCTTGGAAAACAAAGGAGAATGTCTTCAGGAAAGGCATCCCTCGAAGAAAATTCTCAGAGTTTTGCAGTAAAAAGCAGTAAGACACAAAAGTCAGCGGATGCCGTGAATGAAGTAGAAACTCAGTAGGTTAAGCAGTGTACTTTTTTTAAAATTAAAAAGCTCTGTCACAGGCCAATTCAGCCCTTCAAGTCTGTGCTGCCCAATTTACACCCCACACCTTGGTACACTTTTGGAGGGTGGGAGGAAACCGGAGCCCCTGGGGTAAAGTCACACAGACACATGGAGAATATACAAACTCCTTACAGACAGCGCGGGATTCGGACCCAGGCCCAGTCCTGATTGCTGGCGCTGGAAAGGCATTGTGCTAACCATTACGCCCAGCAGCCCACGCTTATATAGCAATTGATAAAGATACATAACCAATGTTTTAGGCTTGAACCCTTCATCAAGCTATGAGCAAAATATAGGCCATGTACTGAACGTGGAGATAACCGCCGGTACACAGAACAAGCCCCACCTGCTCTTTATCAGTTTTGGGTACGTTTTAACCAGGAAATCCGATATGTTTCTTTGGGTGAGATTCTGTAGGATTTCAGTTGATCTCTGGACTCTCTGAAACAGAGAAGGCAACTTATTTTGCATCAAGGGGCTAGAATTTGCTCTAACTTTTAATAGCAAAATACTGTAGCACACAAAACTAGCTGTGATGTTCATCTCTTTCAGTTTGACATTGCCAAAGTTATCCTCAAATCAGATATTACTGTATCTACCTTTCTCAGCTCTGTCTGATCCTACCAACAATAAATTCTACATGCATTTGCAGACACACACATATTCAAACATTAGATTATTTTACACAAGTTAATTTTTCAAATATAATCATCAGACTTCAATGCAAGGAGAGCATCAATAAGACAAAGTAATGACACTACACAGACACCAATAGGCACAGATTGATACACATTCAACCCTCACAGGCAGTCCATTGGGGTAAAGGATGAAAACTTTCCATTCTAGATCTGTGTTCTGAGGAGTCTAGATGGATCGTGAGTTTGAGAGGGAGTTCACTCCTTCTGCTGCTCCTCAGAAAAGGATTTTTGTTATCTGATTGCTCCTTGTCCATCTGAAGTGCCTCTGGTCCACGAGTCCAGGGGTGAACAGGAGACCATTAGATAGCTTGGACTGAAGTCTGTGTGGCTGCAGTAGCTGTGGAGGCACTGGAGGTGAATCCATGGGCACTCAGTGACTCTGAAGGGACGCTATTTTGCTTCTCTTTCTCTGACTGTAAGGTGCGCCGGTCAGGCAATTTCAGCTGACGACAAATCTTTGTCTGTCTGATGGCAGACTAAAGCAAATTTTGTATAATATTACACATTTTTTTTGCAAAAAGAATCTTGAATTTTGAACACCTTTTAGTCTGTAGGTTCAGTAATCTCATGTTGTGATGGAGCTTGATCATTGAAGGGAACATTACAGCATAATGAGCCTTCAGCTCACAATGTATGTAAACCTACTCCACAACAACCTAACTCTTCCCTCTCTCACACCCACAACCCTCGATTTTTCTTACATCCATGTATGTATCTCAGAGTCTTTTAAATGTCCCTATTGCATTGGCCTCCACCATCAGTCCCCAGCAATGCATTTGCAGACACCACCTTTCTCCGAGTAAAGACTTCCTTTTGACATCACCCCTCAACTTTTCTCCACCCACTGTAAACAGTTGTCTTCTGAATATTTGGCAGGATAAAGTGCTGGCTGTCCACCTTATCTAGGAGCCTCATAAATTTGTACTCTTCTTCTGGAATCAAGAATTTGTTCAGAGTGTTTGAACAATGTGGCCGGCCAGTTAGAGCATGTATGGGAGTGGATGTGGATGTTGGCTCGCTCAACCTGTTAGTGGATCTGGAGAATCTTTACAGAGATAGTGGTGGGGGTACCTGCCCAGTGCTTTGAGGAAACTTCTATGAGTAATTTCAATAGTATCTTGGCTGAGGGGTTTCCATTTTCCCGTATTAATCACATATCCCTTGATTTCCTTAATATCTAAAACCAATGGGTCTTTGAATATACTGAGTAACTGACCCACCACAGTCTCTCAGGTAGAGAAAACTAAGGATTTACCATCTCTGACTGAAAAAAAATACTTCTCATCCCCACCCAGGAAGACCGAGCTGCCTCACACTGGACAACTAGCCAGAACAGATGTCAACGCTAAATCTACCCTGCCATGTGTTGCCAGAATTGTCTCTGTTTCAGTGGGATCACCTCACATTCTTCTCAAACCAAGGGAACATGGGCCCTCTTCATGTACACATCCCTGCACACAATACTTCAGATTTCATCTCACCCTATATCATGGGAACAAGTTGTCTCTGCTGCACCGGTCTACAATAAAAATTAACTCATCAATTGCTCTCTTCTTTGGTTGATGTATCTGCATGTTGACATCAGGAAATTCACCCACAAGACCATTTTAATTCCCCATTCCACTCCTCCTCTGGTTTTTCTGTCTGCAGTTCCTGCACTGTTACACAAGGCTCATTATAGATTTGAGGAACAGCACTTATACTTAGATACTTCACAGGCTTGTGGACCCAACATTAAAATCTCTAGTAACTTATTCTTTTATCAGAACTGGCCCAGAGTCATTTTTCTTTTTATTCTAGCCTGCTGGTCATGTCCCTGTGGAGGTACACCACTGGCCTACTGCATGGGGCAACCTCTGAACCTGCAGAAGAGCATGGGGACAAGGCAACACCTGGTCGGATGTCAATCACCCTCCGGGATATATGCCTGAGCTGGCCCTTCAAAGTTACTCTCAGAGCTCACAGCAGTACAATCACACAGCTGGTTCTGTGGAGTTTTATGTCAAATAAAGCCTGTTGCACAGTCTTTTGGTTTTGTGTGTTTACTTCTGACTGACAGCGCACAATAGTCTTGCTATTTTAGCAACACATACCCCACAAAGTGCTTCTAACTCATTTGGTCACGCCCTTTCAAAAGGATTATCTTGGTTCTAAACGTCCCCCTTTCTCTGCTACTGAAAGCTAACTGGCTCTCTCACTTTCCTAGTTCTGATGAAGGGTCCTCGATCCAAAATATTAATCAGAATCAGAATTTATTGTCAGGAACATGTCACGAAATCTATTTGTTCTGCGGCAGCATCACAGGGCAAGTATTTGCTAAGAATTAAAATGTGTCCATTGGTGGAGGCGAAGAAGCTGCTGATGTGCCGGTAGGTGCTTGTCTTCAGGCTCCTGTACCTCCTTCCTGATGGCAGCAGCAAGAAAAAGGCATGACTTGATTGGTGATGGCCCTTGAGGATAGAGGCTGCTTTCTTAAGACACTGCCTCTTGGAGGTGTCCTCAATGGAGTGAAGATTGGTGTCCATGATATTACTGACCAAGTAAATAACTCTCTGGAGATTTTTTCCTGGAACCACCAAACCAGACAGTGATGCAACCAGTCAGAATGCTTTCCACGGTACGAGAGACTTTGGTGACGTACTAAATCTCCTCAAACTCCTCATGAAGTATAGTCGTTGGGTAGAATTTCTTCTGAACTTTCTTTTTCCACAGATAGTGCCTGACCTACTGAGCATTTTTTTTTAAATTTTTCAGTCTTCCACCATCTGTAAGCCTTTGATTTTATTTTCAAGGGAACCCTGGCCCCTCTGTCCAATGGCCATCAAGTATTCACTGTTGAAAAAAATATCCTCTACTTATATTTTTCCCCTGGCAAAGTGGATGATCTTGCATTTTCCCCATTAAATTAAAACTCCCATGTCCTTGCCCATTCACTTCACCAGGCTATATCCTGTTAAAGACTTTCAACATCGTTTTCACAGTTCTGTCTGTCTCTTCAGTGTACATGATAGTATGACCGGCCTGCCTGGTGGACCATGAGCTCAGTCCTGTGTTTGAGGTCTTTATCTTGGAACACTTTTCTCCAAACTGTCAAAGGTTATGCTGTAGACAGTGAATTTCTCCATCAGCAGCTTCCTTGATATGTGAATTGATCCACTTTTTCCTGGATCTCTTGTTATGAGCCCAGAGGACCCACAAACCCAGCAGCAATAGACATTCACCAAGACAAATAGTTACTTAAACAAAAGTTGTTTTTAATTATCTTTAAAAATGAAAACAGAATCACTCTTTAACTTATCACTATTAATTTAACTAATTTAACTTACCCCCTTCTAATTCTAAGCGCACGTGTATGTAAGGTATGTGTAAGTTTAGAAAAGTTCTTTGATTCACAGTACAATCTCACTTCTCATTCCTCCAAGTTCACTAGTTGCAGGCAATTCTTACACTGTGCACAGAATTTAACATTTATGAAGTTCACCAGGCTTTGGTGCTTGAAAGGAAAATGGTTACCGCTCAGGAAGGTTCTTGTCAGTTTTCAGAGAGAGATTTGTTGTTCGCTGGACACACAACTGATTCCTTGTAACCAGCCACTTCAGTGTCTTGCCGAAGAAACTTGCCCCATCAGGGTTTTCCAGATGAGTTCCTTTTTGTTTCTCTTATTTCAAGTGAAACATTAGGCAGCAAGTCCTCTCCTCTTGTATGAACCACAAGAGCTTTGACCAGGCTGAACTAAGCACTCACAATCCGTCTTCCAAATGGGGTTTTTCCACAAGATTGCCAGCTTGTCCTGTTCCAGTCCCAGCTGCTGCTGTTGACTGTAAAATTGCAGAACTGAACTCTCTCTCTCTCTCAGAAAAAGCCTGTCTTACTCTCTCTGCTTGCAAAACCATATGACCCTCTTAGAACAGCAAGTTCCACTCCAGACACCCTGCAGCTCCGACGATATCTTTCACCTGTGACCTACACTAAAATCCCTTCCCCAATTTATCTCCCAAAAATACTCCTCTGTCACACTTTTCATGGACCTTCATTGTCAGGACGCTGTATAGCAAAGGCAAATTGGTAAAGACCCTCTCTTGGGAGACGTTAAGTATACACCTTTGTACATCTCAGTGACTGAATTCAAGTCATCTCGGTCAGTCTCTGAATGTATGGGATGTACTGCAGCTCAAAGACTGGGATTAATGTGAATTTGGTCTTGCAATGCTGGTTGACACAGGTTGGGTCTCCATAGAAATCACCTACTATCTGATGGTGTCCAAGATATGATCTTAACCACAACAAACCCAATCACAGTGGGTGATTGCTGCAAAGCAGAGAAGATGGCATCATTACCTTCACTACACTTTGATCAATCTTTCTTGCCACAATGCTGTGCCCCATTTCAAATAAACTTTGAGCATAGAGGTAATCTAGAGGTATCTGCATATGAAAACAGAGACACACACACACACACACATAAGCAACAGACATACATGTACACACACACACACACACACACACACACACACACACACACACACACACACACACACACACACACACACACACACACACACACACACACACACACATTCTTAGAGTAGGTAGTGAATACCTGTGATGGAGGAAGGCCACCGGCTGCTGGGGGGCAGTCAGGAAGCATAACAAGCCGACCTCTGGTGCTGCACTGGCATGGTGGGGAAGGGTTGTTGATGGAATAGAATGGGGATTTCAGCAGGTTGACAATAGTGAGGTCATGTTGCAGAATTTCCCAGTCAGTAGAACGGTTACTGCAGGGGTAGCCCCTGTTTTAAAATAACACAAGTCTTGTTGGAAGATTAACAATGAATGTGAAAGCTGGATTTCCCATTAATATGCACATAACATTACATTAAATATAGAACTAACTTTGAATCACGAGATTAGAAAGACAATTCCAACCTCAGCTCAAGTGAACAAGCTGCAATGTGAAAACAAAGAACATAACAGTGGACAACAAATTTTTCCAAAGGTTTGCTCCCTGTGGAAAAAAAATGGGGATTATGACAGACAACTTCAAGCTGAACACAAAGATAATTTCAGATTTGCTGAATCACATAGGAAGTTGGAGAAACATTAAATTAACTTATAGTGACTTTAACACATTTAATCACATGATGCTGAGCCAAGCTCTCAGGGTGACTGCACATATTGCCCAGGGTTTGCCTTGGTCACCAATTTTGCAACCGAAGTAGAGTTCATGGACTTTCTTCATCAGTGCAGTCATGCTGTGTCTTTGAGGCTTAAGAAATATAACAGAATGTATCGCAGCTGTTCCAACATTAACAAGACATTTCTGCTGCATTGAATCTTCCTGAAGTCAATAAATGCTTTTGTCAACTACACTCACTAAGCTATTTCCTGAAGAACATGTTTAATCTATATCACAGCATCTGTATAAGTGAGCTGCTTTTATAGTCTGTCTGCACCTATCCTGACTAAACATGCCCAGGCCTAAGACAATCTTTGCAAAGCACTTGCACTGAGTGCATGCCCAGGCAAGGTTCAACTGACCAAAACAGCTTCACTTAAAATATGACGGCAACTCACCAAATAGATTAAGTCTAACCGTATGTGTTAGGAAAATTTTAAGGTGAAAATTCATGACCAGCAGCCAAAAATCCATAAAATACACCCGAAAGTGTTCAGGAAGAAAAATCGTTGTTGTCCAGTGTTAATCAATCTTACCTGATGGGGTTACCCTTCATACACCGAGTGCCAAATCCAGGCTTGTTCACAAGCACCTCTGTCAAGTGGGTCAGATTTTTATCAGATGGCCGTTCATTGCTGTTGAGGTGCAGGGAAAGAACACATTACTCGACATGTCTGTAATGACAATCACCTTTCTGACAACCACCTCTCAGTAACTTAATTTTGACATCATGCAGGAACACAATCTCTTTTGCTCCTCTTTCTCCTCATGTCAGGCAATGCTCACGGTGCCTCTTGAACTCTATCATGTCTATTGCATTTTTAAAATGCATTATTATGTGACGACAAAAGGAACCTTTCAACCTTTGACATAAAATGAATATTTTGAGCCAGAGGAATCCAGATGTGCATTCTGTACCTGGTTGACCTTAATATTCACTGAATGTCTGGTTTGTGTTTTCTACAGTGGATGGTTTACAAAGAGCTGCTTCGAATGCTCTTAGTTACAGACAGATAAATCCTTTGTCACAACACTGCTGTCCCCCAGATGTATTTTTCCTTTCAACTCCATTCTCCTGCCTTCTCCCCACAACCTCTAACACCCTTACTAATCAAGAACCTATTAAACTGTGCTTTAAATATACCCAAAGACTTGGCCTCCACAGCAGTCTAAGACAATGAATTCCTCAGATTCATAAGCCTCTGACTGAAGAAATTTATCATCTCTGATCCAAATGGATGACCTTTTAGTCTGCGGCAGCGCCCTCTGGTTCTAGACTCTCCCACTACTGGAAACATCCTTTCCACATCCACTCC
Organism: Narcine bancroftii; assembly: GCF_036971445.1. Taxonomy (NCBI): domain Eukaryota; kingdom Metazoa; phylum Chordata; class Chondrichthyes; order Torpediniformes; family Narcinidae; genus Narcine; species Narcine bancroftii. The sequence goes on along the minus strand of NC_091473.1, from coordinate 133,013,996 downwards.
ATCCAGCCCTTTGAATAGTGAGATCGTTGAGATCGTCCCCTCATCCTTCCAAATTCTTGCGAGAACAGGCCCAGAGCCATCAAATGCTCCTTGTATATTATTGCTGTCATCCCCAGGATCATTCATATGAACCTCATCTGGACCCTATCCAACAGCACCATCCTTTCTTAGATTTGGGGCCCAAAACTGCTCACAATATTCCAAATATGATTTGACCAAGGTCTTGCAAAGCCTCAACTTTATATTCTTTTCCTCTGAGAATGAATGGTGACATTACATTTGTTTTCCTTACTACTGACTCAACCTGCAGCATGCCAACCTTCAGCGAATCCTGGTATTTGGGCTCCTAATTCTTTGACCTTCCACTTTCTGAATTACCTCCCCATTCAGAAGATGGTCTACTTCTTTATTCCTTCTATCGAAATGCATAACCATACACTTCCCTACGCTGTATTCCATCTGCCACTTCTTTTTTTCCCATTCTTCTAACCTGACCACCTATTTTCGCATCATCCCACAAATGCGGTCACAAAGCCATCAATCCCATCATCTAAATAACATCTACAGCATGAAAAGTAGCAGACCCAACAACAACCCCTGTGAAAAATCACTAACCACTGGCAGTCAGACAGAAAAGGCCCCCTTGATTCCCACTCTCTGTCTTCTATCAGTCAGCCAATCTTCTATCCATGGTCTATTTCCTGTAATACCATGTATCATCTAGAGCACCTTGAAAAAGGCCTTCTGAAAATCCAAGTAAAATAACATTCACTGCCTCTGTCTGAACTGCTTATTAATTTCCTTAAAGAATTCCAACAGATTTGTCAGGCAAGATCTTCCCTGAAGGAAGCCATGCTATTTTCCCCTTAAATACTCTCAAGCCACATCCTTAAAATTGGACCCCAGAATCTGGCAAACCACTGCAATTAGGCTAACCAGCCTATAATTTTCTGCCTTTCCAGCTTTTTAAAGAGTGAGGTGACATTTGCAATTTTCCAGTCCTCATTCCCAACTCTAACAATTACTGAAAGATCACGACCAAAGCATTCACAATCTCTTCAGCTCTTTCTTTCAGAACCCTGGTGTGTCGTCTGTCTGGTCCAGGTGACTTATCCTATATCAACTTCCCAAGTACCTCCTCCTCTCTCATAGTGACTACGCTCATTTCTCCCCCTGACTCTCTTGAATTTTTGGCACATCATTGATGTCTTCCTCATTAAAGACAGATGCAAAATTCTTATTCAGTTCATCTGACATTTCATTGTACCATGTGACCAACATTCCAGCATAATTTTCCAGTAGTCTGATAACCACTCCTGCCCCTCTGAAGAGATCTGAAAAATGTTTTGGGATCCTCTTTTCTGTTACTGGCTAGCTTATTTTTATGTTTGATGTTTTCTCCCTGTATTGATTTTCTTTGCTGGTTTCTGTTGGTTTTTAAAAGCTACCCAATCCTCCAGCTTCCCGCTAATTTTGGCAACATCCTCTGCCCCCTTTTTCTATTCAAGCTGCCTCTGAGCTCCCTTGTCAGCTGTGGTTACCTCAGCCTCCCTTTAGAATGGTATGAAATAAACCCACACTTTTCAAATTATTCCCAGAAACTCCTGCTTTTGCCTCTCTACCTTCTTCCCTGCTAGCGTCCCCCTCCCAAACAACTTTGGCCCGCTCATCTTTGGCCCGCTCAGTAATGTCCTTGGCACAATTAACAAGTTTGCACGCGACACCATGGTGCCATGGTGGTGTCATGGGCAGCGAAGAAGGTTGTTCGAGGTTGTAACTAGAATCAGATCAACTGGGAAAGTGAGCAAAGAAATTACAGCTGGAATTGAACTCAGGCAAAGGCAAAGTGATGTATATTTGCCAAGTTAAACTATGGCATCGCTTATACACTAAATGACAAGCTAGGCTGAGATTGTTTTCCCTAGAGTGAAGAAGGCTGTTTACATCCGGTACCGCACGGATGGCAGTCTCTTCAATCTGAGGCGCCTGAAAGCTCACACCAAGACACAAGAGCAACTTGTCCGTGAACTACTCTTTGCAGACGATGCCACTTTATTTGCACATACAGAGCCAGCTCTTCAGCGCTTGACGTCCTGTTTTGCGGAAACTGCCAAAATGTTTGGCCTGGATATCAGCCGGAAGAAAACTGAGGTCCTCCATCAGCCAGCTCCCCACCATGACTACCAACCCCCCCCCCCCCACATCTCCATCGGGCACACAAAACTCAAAACGGTCAACCAGTTTACCTATCTAGGCTGCACCATTTCATCGGATGCAAGGATCGACAATGAGATAGACAACAGACTCGCCAAGGCAAATAGCGCCTTTGGAAGACTACACAAAAGAGTCTGAAAAAACAACCAACTGAAAAGCCTCACAAAGATTAGCGTATACAGAGCCGTTGTCATACCCACACTCCTGTTCGGCTCCGAATCATGGGACCTCTACCGGCATCACCTACGGCTCCTAGAACGCTTCCACCAGCGTTGTCTAAGCTCTATCCTCAACATTCATTGGAGCAACTTCATCTCCAACATCGAAGTACTCGAGATGGCAGAGGCCGACAGCATCGAATCCATGCTGCTGAAGATCCAACTGCACTGGGTAGGTCACGTCTCCAGAATGGAGGACCATCGCCTTCCCAAGATCGTGTTATATGGCGAGCTCTCCACTGGCCACTGAGACAGAGGTGCACCAAAGAAGAGGTACAAGGACTACCTAAAGAAATCTCTTGGTGCCTGCCACATTGACCACCGCCAGTGGGCTGATATCGCCTCAAACCGTGCATCTTGGCGCCTCACAGTTCGGCAGGCAGCAACCTCCTTTGAGGAAGACCGCAGAGCCCACCTCACTGACAAAAGACAAAGGAGGAAAAACCCAACACCCAACCCCAACCAACCAATTTTCCCCTGCAACTGCTGCAACCGTGTCTGCCTGTCCCACATCGGACTTGTCAGCCACAAACGAGCCTGCAGCTGACGTGGACATTTACCCCTCCATAAATCTTCGTCCGTGAAGCCAAGCCAAAGAAGAAAGAAGAAGAAGGCTGAAGGGTGACCTCATTGAATTTTTAAAAATCATGCCTAGCTTGTTCTATCTCTTCCGCACCACATCGAGGGTTGAAAGGCCTGTGCTAGCTGTAACATTCTATAGATAAGACCATGGTCACAGTCTTTTTCCATGGTTGGGAGTCTAAAAATAGGGGGGACAGGTTTAAGGTGTGAGTGATGAGATTTAAAGGAGAACTGAGGGGCACCTTTTTAATACAGGGTTGGCGCGGCTAGTGTAGTGGAGAGCACAACGCTGTTATAGCACCAGTGACTCAGGTTTGAATCTTGCACTGTCTGTAAGGGGTTTGTTGATTCTGTCCATATTTGTGTAGTTTTCCTCTGCTTTCCTCCCACCCTCCAAAACATATAGGGTTTTGAATTGATGTATTTGGACAGCACGGTCTCGTGGTTTGTCTGTTGCTCTATGTAAAAGGGAGGGTGGTGGTTATGTGGCACAAATAACAAAAGGAAGTGGTTGAGGTGGTACAATTGCAGGTTTAAAATACATTTGGACTAGTTCATGGATAAGAAAGATTTAGAGGGATATTTTGTTGGTCTGTTTCTGTGTTACACAACTCTATAAATCTATATTCAGCTTTCAGTTTAAGATAATTAAATAGTGCACAATAATATTAAAATATAGATATATAACAATATATAAAATGTTGCAACACAATAAAAAATACAATTAAATATTCTATATTCTAATAAAATAGTGATATTGTGAAATTGTCAAAAGCAGCTGGACTTACCTGAAGAAGGTGTATTGTTTGCCATACATCCAGGGGTGGATTGTTAAACTTTTATACTCTCCAAATGGAGGAATTATAAGTGAGAAGAACAGAGCCAATAGCACAAAGTTCGCAGGTAGGAGAAACTACAAAAAGAAAAGAACTGTAATTTTGTGCAGAACGAACCCCAGAGATGGGGTGCAGCAAAATCGTAATTTGGCTTTACATCACTGAATCTGCCTTTAGCTCTTGGAGTCTTTATAACTTGTCAAATAACCACAAAATTAAACATGGACTGTATTATATATATGCAATATGTGTACAGGTTTGAAGGTGTGAGGGTGTCATATGGTTACAAATCGTTCTACGGATGTAGATCTTGATAATACTTCAAGAACTTTTTTTGTTTGTAAAAGCATTTTGAGATGTTTTGAAAGCATCTATATAAATGTAAATGTCTCTTTTTGCAAGTGGGACTGTTAATTACTTCTTGTGAATACCAAATGCACCGTGGGTGGTGATAGTTTGAAACTGCTTGGATTTCACGCAAAGCTGTTTATTATGGGGTCTTGGTTATGGGAAAGTAAACAATTCACTTCAATACACATCCCCCAAAACTGGATGCTGAATGGAGGACTCAGAAAATACTTAGCAGGCCAGGCAATACGTGTGGGAATAAAGATCATGGCGATCTGGTTTGCTGAATTAAGGAAATGATAAGACCATAAGACACAGGAGCAGAAATAATGTGTTCAGCCTATTGAGTCTGCCCCACCTTTTATTCATGAGATGATACATTTTCTCATTCAACCTCACTGTCTGGCCTTCTCCGCATAACCTTTAGTACCCTGGCTAATCAAAAATTTAGCAATCTCTGTCTTAAGTACACACAATGACTTGGTTTCAACAGTGACCTGTGGCAACAAATTCCACAAATTTACTGCATGCTGGCTAAAGAAATTCCAATACAACTCTGTTCTAAGTGGACACCTTTTAATCCTGAGGTCGTGCCTTCTTGTTCTAGACTCTCCCACCATGGGAAACATAATTTCTACATTTAATCTGTCCACGCTTTTCAACATTTGAAATATTTCAATGAGATCCTCCCTCATTCTCTAAATTCCAGCGAGTACAGGCCAAGAGCCATCAAGTGTTCCTCATATGATAACCCTTTCATTCCTGGGATCATCCTGGTGAACCTCCTTTGAACCTTCTCCAATGTCAGTATGTCAAAACGGCTCACAATACTCCATAAGAGGAAGTATTGACTAATACAGAGGTGGGAAACCCTTTAAAAAATTTTAAATTAGACTTACAGCACAGTAACAAGCCATTTTGACCCATGAGTCTGTGCTGCCCCAATTAACCTACACCACAATGGCCTGTTACCATGTTGTATGTGTAAATTAAAAATTAAAAAGTTAACCACCCCTGTACAATGGGTTTATTTGGCAAGGCTTGTTTAGAGTTGAATTGACTTTGGAATTGTACTTTCGAGGTGAACATGTGGGTTATTTCTTCTTCTGATTGTATGTGAAACACATTGCATAGTACGACAGTCAACCACACACAGACAAGGAAACCACAGCTTTGCTATTTGCTCTGCAACCAGTCCGATGACCTCCGCCAGATTAGGCTGGAGCTGGTATGCTGGAGGGAAATTCTTGCCTTGGGCTACACGAGGTGCATGGAAAATGAACAAGTTTAGACACTGGCAGGGAAAGTGCATTCCAGAATGGCAGCTGGGACAGGATTTGGAGTCGGGACAGGCAGGGCACCATGTGTCAGCTGGGGCTTTTTTAAGTGCTCAAACTTGAGAATGTTTTCGAGGGAGAACTTGGGGCAATACATTGCAAGGGTGTCAGGATGGGCCTGGAGCCAACTGGATTGTATTCAATCAAATAAACATCAATACACAACTTTATTAACATATAGTATATTTAAAAAACACCAGCTTAATTTGGGTGTGGTCTGATAGTTTCACTGTACCTGTGCCAGGAAATCCTTCTGACTGCGGGTTGCATGGTTGAACCGTTTGATGAACAATGCACAAAACTGCTGCTTTAGAAGCTCTGCACCTTTGATCTGCCTGGAACCCTTGCCATCATTTCCAGCCATTGACTGGATGCCGGTGGGCTCAGACGTTCCCCCAGCATCGGCTGAGTGCGGGCTCTCTGCTGCTGGCTGTCCGTCCGATTTTACCTCAGAGGCTGGCGGCTTTCTCATCACGTTTTGTGTGTTCTCCACAGCCTGGTTGCTGCCAGTACCCTCCTTGGCTGCAAAGAACATTCCAAGACAATCTTTCAATCCTTGTTCAGAGCATTGGAAGTAAAATATGATCCAATCATACCATATAAACCTAAGGCAGTCATCGATCTCAAAACTTAGTTTCTGGTCTACAAAATCATTCAACCTTGTCCTGTCTCCATAACCATTCTTACTCCCACTGCCTGCCTTCTGCACAACTCCCTTACTTGCTGTTCTTTTCCTGCTCCCACACTCTGTGGGAGAGCTTTCAGGCTTCATCCTGTCAGAAAAACTCCTTCCGTCTTCACCTTCCTTACATTCTGCTGATAGTTAAACGCACTGAAATTATCCCAGCTCCTCGCATCATGGATTTATTTTTACAGCAGAACCATGGGTCATACAGCATAGAAACAGTTCAACAAGGAAGTCTGTGGGTGCTGGGATTGAGGGCAAAACAC
>NC_091473.1:131785010-131795010 GCF_036971445.1 Narcine bancroftii | reverse complement strand
TAAGGAAACGGTTTTATTGGCCAAAATTAAGAAAGGATGATGTGAACTTTTGTAGAACGTGTCACACTTGTCAACTGGTGGGCAAGCCTAATCAAGGACCACCAGTGGCACTTTTACAACCCATCCCTGCTTTTGGGGATCCCTTCTCAAAAGTGATAGTGGATTGTGTTGGCCCATTGCCAAAAACCATGGCGGGAAATGAACATTTGTTAACATTCATGTGCACAGCTTCAAGTTTTCCAGAGGCTATTCCCCTGAGAAATATTAAAGCAAAGACGATTGTGAAGGCTATTCTAAAATTTTTCACACTGTTTGGCCTGCCAAGGGAAATTCAATCGGACCAAGGGAGTAACTTTATGCTTGGAATATTTCAACAGGTGGTGTATGAAATGGGAGCTCATCAAATTGTGTCGTCTGCCTATCATCCTGAAAATCAAGAGGCCTTGGAAAGGTTCCACTTAACTGTGAAAAATATGATGAGGGCTTATTGCATGGAAAATAATAAGGATTGGGATGAAGGAATCCATTTGTTATTGTTTGCTGTTAGAGAGGCAACTCAGGAGTCTCTTGGCTTTAGTCCATTTGAGTTGGTGTTTGGTCATGAAGTCAGTGGTCCATTACTATTGTTGAAAGAACAGTGGATACATAATGATATACAATCAAATCTGTTGGATTATGTTTTCAAATGTAAAAACGGATTACATCAGGCTTGCGAGATGGCAAGGAAAAATTTAAAAACTGCTCAGGGAAAAATGAAAATTCGGTATGATCAAAAAGCAAAAAATTAGTGACTTAAACCTGGTGACAAAGTATTGGTTTTGTTTCCAGTGGAGTCAAACCCTTTGAGAACTCAGTTTTCAGGACCATAGAAGGTGGAATCAAAAATTAACCAGGTCACCTACGTCATTGAGATGCCTTATCATCGAAGAGAGACACAGGTCTGTCATGTAAACATGCTTAAATCTTACTTTGAGAAAATGACTGAGGAGGAGACTAGAATTCCAACCAAGGTGCTAATTATAGAGGAAAGTAAGGAGGAGATAAGTTTTGTGGAAGGTCATGGAGCACAGAAAGTGATAAGCCCCAGGCTGGAAAATTCTAGTTTTGCAAAACTTAGACACCAAGTTAATGCATTTGACTAAATCAGAAAGGGAAGAAATGAAGACATTACTTATGAAATTTAAGGATATATTCCCAGATGTTCCAAGAAGAACTATTGTGGCTTGTCATGGTGTGGAGGTCAGTGATGCTAAGCCTATTAAGCAGCATCCTTACCGAGTTAATCAGGAAAAGAGCAGATTGTTGGATCAAGAGCTGTATTGTATGCTCAAAAATCGTTCAAATTGGAGTTCAACCTGTGTTTTGGTGCCTAAGCCAGATGGTTCAATTAGGTTTTGTACAGATTATTGAAAGGTAAACATGGTGACAAAGACTGATGCATTCCCTATTCCCAGAATAGATGATTGTATAGATAAGGTGAGAAAGGCTAAGTTTCTTACAAAGATTGATTTCTTAAAAGGATTCTGGTGTGTTCCTTTGACAGAGAAAGGGAGGGAGATTTCTGCATTTGTTACACCTTCGGGATTGAATGAGTATATGCCTTTCGGAATGAAAAATGCACCTGGCACATTTCAGAGAATGATTAATGCTGTAATTCAGGGTTAAGAGCACACAGGAACCTATATCGATGATTTAGTAATTAGTACAGATACATGGAAAGAACACATGCTTGAATTAGAGCAGTTATTTCAGAGAATGGTGGAAGCATACCTCACAGTCAATTTGCACAAGAGTGAGTTTGGACATGCCACTGTAATTCATCTGGGTTATGTGGTAGGTCAGGGACAGGTGGCACCAGTTGGAGCAAAAGTATTGGCTATCACTGCATTCCCTATCCCCGGTAATAAGAAAGCTTTTCGGAGATTTCTAGGTATGATTGGATACTATTGTAGATTTTCTAACAACTTTGCAGAAATTGCACTCCCATTAACAAAACTACTTGGAAAGAAAGAAAAATGTATCTGGTCAGATGCATGCCAGGAAGCATTTCTGAAGTTAAATGCCATTTTATGCCATCAGCCTGTACTTGTGTCCCCTAATTTTGAAAAGCCATTCTCTTTAGCCGTGGACACCAGTGATGAACCGATTGGTGCTGTACTGTTACCAAAGAAGGATGGTGATGGAGTAGAACATCCTATTTTGTACTTCTCAAAAAAGTTTAACGACCATCAACGAAATTACTCGACCATTGAGAAGAATCATTAGCGCTTGGTTTAGCATTGCAACATTTTGATGTGTATATTTACACTGCTTAAAAACCGTTAATAATATATACTGATCATAATCCATTAGTTTTTCTGTCTAAAATTAAAAATAAGAACAGACGGTTATTGAATTGGAGCTTATTATTACAAGAGTATGATTTAATTATTACACACATAGAGGGGACTGGATTACACACACACAAATGTTTGTCAAGATGTTAATCTGGGTAGATATGAATCTAATGACATACTTATTGAAAAAAATGGAGTGTTTATTTTATTTATGTAATATTTCCATTAATTATTAAAAATTTGTTCTTGTATACCAATTTTTTTTAGCAGGGGAGTTGTTAGAGAATTCTGTATTGTGTATTGGCCTATGTGTTGTGTGGTTTTATGTTAAAAAGTGACAGTTTGCCTTAGACAGCCAAGGTGAAGGTGGACTGCTGAGAGAGTGGAGATGGTCTGAGCATGTACAGAAAATGATCTAAAAAATTCTGGACTTGGATGCTGTGGAGTGGAAGGTGGCCCGGAGCATGAGTCATGGTCTGGAGAACAGTTTAGAATGTTGGGATTTCAAAAAGGATGAACATTCTGAAGGCAGCCAAAAGGATCTGGACCAAACCAGAGGTTCCTCTCTCTGCAAGCAACACAAGACAACTTTGAATTTTGTGCTCTCTCTCTCTCTATCTCAAAGATCTTTTGGCTTCAGTTTACCAAACATACTGAATTTTGTTTATGATCTTTGCTTTGGTTGAGATCGAAGTTTTGTGAGTCTTGTGTGTTTTGTGTCTAAGTTTTTCTGTGGGGTGGTTGGAAATATCACTTAGACTTTAATTACGTATGTTATATTTAGGCTGGGGAATTTATTAGTTTTACACCGTTATAGAAATTTGCATAGAAACCAATGGGTATTATTATAAAAGGGGGGATTTTGAATTAAAGTTTGAAGGTGAATTTTTTGTTAATAAAGTAATTGTTCATCTTTACCCCTGTGTGATATGTCTTCTTTGTGGTTGCTGGTTTGATCGTGTAACAGCACGAGCAGTGGATCGCCTGCTTCACAAACTTCCTTGAAGTCACAGTGAACCTGGTGGACTCAGATGATAAGAAGCTCAAGGTCCTGCAAGCTAGAGTGGGCCAATGAGCGTACCTGGTGATCCAGAATTGCACGACCTACCCAGAGGCCATGGCTGAGCTCCGTAACCTCTACCAACCCCAGGTGAATTAAGTGTACTCATTGTATCGACTGGCCTCAAGGAGACAGCAACCCAATGAGTCCATGGATGAGTTCCTCTGAGCACTGTACAACCTGGGGAGAGACTGCTGGGGCACTGCTACAGTCCCCGTACCCATAGCCCAGTGTGTGGAGGAGCTGGTCCGAGATGCCTGTGTGGCTGAAGTGAGGTCTGAATACATTCAACAGCAACTGCTCGAGGAGGACAAGCTGCCCCTGAAGAGAGCCTTCTAGCTTACCAGGACCCTCGACTTGGCTCGACACAACACAGACGAGATCGCCAGTAAGAATGGGGCCTCCACGTGCAGACCGTGGGGGCGGCCATGTTGGGGCCAACCATCACAGATGGCCTCCGTGATAGCAAGCCATGACCTCACACAGCCACTGCCAATGTAATCGGACACCCGAGTTGCCACTTCTGCGGCCAGCAGAACCATCCCCGATGACTCTATCTGGCTAAGGAGGTGATCTGTTTGGGATGCAGGAAGAAGGGACATTACCAGCGTGTCTGGAAGTCCAAACCCTCTCTCCCAAGCAGCACAGCACTGACGTCACATCCAGCCTCGAACAGGTCAACCGAGTGCGTGACTCAGGAGTCGCCATCTTACCTAGTGTCTCCTCTGCCCTCGTGGACGACGTCACCTCCGCCTTCCACTACCTGGATGACATAATTTCCTCCTTCTTGACCAGCATGGTCAGCATGGAAGCCCTCATCTTACCGGTTGGGCCTCCCCTCCAACAGCGACATTCCCATACCTTGACAAGGTCAACATCCGCGGCCATGACCAGCAGGACCTCCACCCAAACCTGGCATAATTTCTCAGCACAGCCAAGTCCTTTAAGCGGACTTATAACAAGTGTGTGTTTAGCATCACTCGCTTGGCTCTCTTTGGATGCGTTGTGGGGCATGGTGTCATTGCCCCCGACACCGACCGCATGTGTCCCCTTATGGAGCTCCCAATATCACACAACCTCAAGGCGCTGAAACGGTGCCTGGGGTTCTCTTCTTACTATGCCCAATGCCTACCCCTTCGTAAGGTCCACAAGCTTCCCCTTTTCAGCAGAAGTCCAGGCAGGATTCAACCAAATCAAAGGAGACATTGCTCAAGCCACGATGCATGCCGTGGACGAATCCATCTCATTCCAGTTGGAGAGCAATGCCTCTGACTTCACTCAACCAGGTGGGAAGGCCAGTAGCAATTTTCCCACACCCTCCATGGCCCTGAGACATGGCACTAAGGAGGCACAGGAAATAGTTGAGGCATCACGCCACTGGCATCACTACCTGACTAGGAAAAGATTTACCCTGCTGACAGACCAACGGGCTATTCCCTTCTTGCTTAACACAAAACTGCGGAATAAAATCAAGAACAATAAAATCCTGAGGTGGAGAATCGAACTCTCCACCTATTACTACGATATCCTGTACTGGGCAGTCAAACTCAATGACCCCCGTGGATGTCCTATCCCATGAGTCATGCACCATCATGCACCTCGACCACCTCCAGTCCCTCCATGATGATCTCTATCACCCCAGAGTCACGAGGTTGTTCCACTTCATAAAAGCCTGGATCCTCCCGTACTCCATTGAGGACGTCAGTTCCCTGATCAGACACTGTTGGGTCTACGCGGAATGTAAACCTCAGTTCTTCAGGCCCGACAAGGTGCACCTCATCAAGGCCACGTGCCCCTTCGAACGAATGAATGCTGATTTCAAGGGACCCCTGCACTTGACCAATAGGAACATCTATTTTCTTAACGTCATAGAGGAGTTCTCCAGATTCTCATTTGCCATCCCCTGTCCCCACATGACCTCAGTCACTGTCATCAGGGCACTCTGCAGCATATCCACCCTCTTTGGGTACCCGGACTATATTCATAGTGATCGGGGGTCCTCTTTCATGACCGACGAGCTGTGGCAGTGCCTGTTGGCTAGAGGCACAGACACTAGTAGGACCACGAGCTATAATCCCAGGGGAAACGGCCAGGTGGAGCGCGAAAACACCCTCATTTGGAAGGCGATCCTCTTGGCCCTTAAGTCAAAAGGCCTAGTGGTGTCACACTGGCAAGAAGTCTTGCCAGAGGCACTCCACGTCATCCGATCCCTCCTATGCTCTGCTACAAATATGACCCCACATGAATGCATGTTTTCCTTCCTCAGGAGGTCGGTGACTGGAACCACACTGCCACCCTGGTTCTCATTTCCAGGACCCGTCCTGCTGAGGAAGCATGAGAGGGGCCATAAGACCGACCTGTTGGTGGAAGAGGTGCAGCTCCTGCACGCTAATCCACAAATCGCCGATGGCCATGAGGACACAGACCCTCTCTGGGACTGGCGCGTGCCGGAGAAATCCCCGGCCCCGGCCACCACATACACACACATCATCCCCTACGGGGACTTGGTGCAGGCTAGTAATGCACCACCCCTAGGCATCCACACCACATGCCTGGGAGCCTCGCCCAGCCAAGATGACCACCACGACCGTCCCCACAAACAACCAAACCCCATCACCAGCCTTGCCCCCCTGCACCTCAGACACCCGACCAGCAACAGAGCCGACCAGTATACCCCTGGCGGAGCTGCACAGATCACAGAGGCAGAGGAAGCCACCTGACCGGCTGAACCTTTAGGACTGGGTTTTGTTTTTTAAAAGAGAGGGTGAATGTGGCGATATGTATATATGCAGATACTGTTGCTGTATTAAAGCCTATTTTTCCTCACTCAGTCTTTAGAGTTATTGATAGAGCATGTCAGTAAGCTGATTCTTTCCAAATCCTTTTCAATATTTTTTCCCGTAAAGAAGTGGAATTAACCACAAAATAATTGTTTAACCTCTGAAACATAGTAGCCCAGCTTTTGTTTTATTTTTTTGTTTTGTTTTTTAGTTAGCCATGATCTTATTGAATGATGGAGATGTGATGGGTTTGCTCCGATTTCTTATGTGTTTTTACGCAGCATGGCTAAGTGCAGAGATGCGTAATGAAAAACTCCCAAGGGTACTTGTTACAGGGACAGCTGTATTCCACCAATCAAACTCTAAAATTTGACAGTAAACAATAATATTATTTTACACTCACTTTTGCATTGCAGGAAATGTGAAAGTTTTGAAATTATCTGCTTGTTTGATATTTATTATTGTCTCACCTTGAATTTTATTCAAGATTAAACTATTTCTTTTGAAAAATGCTTATCTGACTCCCATACCCAAACAACAGAGAGTGAAGGAAAACTAAAAAGAGATTGTTGGGGACGAGCAACTATTGTCAAATTGTAAGCATTTAAGATAAAGCAGACATTAATACTAACAAGAACCCGTCTTCATGAACTACTTCACAATGTCATCTGCAATTTCAAATGACAACATTTTGAAATTAAAAACTAATAGCATTGTATAAAGTTCTTCAATGCAGAGATTTGCTGGAGAAACTCAGCAGGTCACGCAGCATCCGTAGGAAGGGAAGGGAAGCCTACATTTTGGACCTGAGCTCTTAGTCAGGTAGAAGAAACAACAATGTATGAAGAGACCTGGCACACAGCAAGGGGCCGCTCAAGAGCTATGGTTTGTAAACTGATACAAACATGAAACTTGTTCCCTGTGCCTTCTGCTTATTCCTTGAAGAGGGCTCAGGCCCGAAATGTCAGCAACATATCTTTGTCTCCTACGGATGTTGAAAAGACCGGCTGAGTTCCACCAGCATTTCAGTGTGTTTATACAATCACAGCGGCTGCAGACTTTCGTGTTTCACAAGCATGAAACATCCTAGTAGACTTAGAAAATGGGGCAGCGTTAAATGGCATTTATCAAATCATGAAGCAGATTTCCTCACCTAAACTATCAACATTGGGGTTTTTGTGACCAAGAGTTAGCCCTGGGACTGGGTTTCTATCCTGAACTTTTAGCACATCCATGTGAATCACCTTGCCCTAACAAATGTCTCAGTTACAATATGCTCCAATTTTAACCATTTGGCTGGACTTGAAATATTGATGTAAACAATGAAATTGTAACTATTGAAATTGCATTAAGTTATCTGCCCTTATTTTGGTTCTTAAGAGCATATACACAATTTGTTCAGAGGATTTTCTCTGTAGAAAGTCTTCCGCCGGGTCTCCTCCTGAATCGCTGCTTGTGCGACTGAACAAAGACCTTTCACATCGACAGTTCCAGTCTCCATATTGATCATTGAAAGTTGTAACAGAAATGTTAAACTGAACAAAGAAACAAATCTAATATAATAACCAGCAACTTGAGAGAAGCAAAATGTTGGACATCTGTGGCAAGAGTATTCCATTTCCCGACCGTCATCTCTCCATCCACTCCACCCCTAGCTGAATAAGACTAAGTATTCAAAACCTCTCCAATTTTGTGAAATAAATTACATTGTTAGCATGTATATTCTACCACATATGATTTCATACCTGAGCGCAAACTAGTCCAACAAGAATCAGGACTGTGAATCCAGATGACCAAATTGGAAGGGGGAGAGGGGTGGCTGAATGTTTATCAAGTGTATTAAATGCTCAAGCTATCAAAATGTTTCTTCCTCTTGCCGTTCCTGAACATAACCACGTCAAACAAAATACAGTTCTCTCCATGTGTAACTGGTGCAAATTCAATTCATGACTAGAGTTCTAATTTGGGCAAGTGATTAAAAAAAACAAATGGCTCATATTTCACAAGCTCCAGCCTCCTGCTCGATTGCGAACAGAATTTCCCACCTCTCAGCTTTAGCTCTCAAGCTTCACTGATCTGTATTTGTTACAAGAAATGTTTGATCCTGGTAGAAGGCACTTTGTTCTCCATATTTCAAATGAATGAATATTTCAAATGTAATTTGAATTTAATTTTAAAGAAAATATGCTTACTTATGTCTCACCTAATTTTTCATTCATTCGCTCTCACACAAAGCTGAAACCATCTCTCTGTCCTTGGGACATTCTGTTTTCTATAACAGGTATTAATTTTACTGGAGTTAGTCCATAGTTTGCGGAAGATCAAGATAATAATTGGACCAGGAGAGGAACATCAGAGGGCTTGGGGAGAACTCAAGGTGGCCTGTGCAAGGTAAGAGGCCCCATGGGGCCTGATTGTACGTGTTAGTATCCTGCCACATTTTGGTGGGTAGAGTCTTGCTCTGTTCAGGGTGACTTGCTTGGTGTGAACACATTGCACTTGATCAGTATTGGGTCTGATCCTCAAACAGATCAATGTTATGTAAAGATAAGGACACACCATTACAAATGAATGAAAATCAGGAAAAAAAAACTACAATGGCTGGAGAATTTAGATTGCAATTTGGGCTTAAAATCCATCTTCTTCCCGATTCGATAAACGATGCCATTGAATGGCCCACCAATGCCAAGAAATCAGGCTTTATGCCCAGACGATCAAGGTTCCTGCAAGACAGGGGCGATGAGTTTGCATTTCAATCTAATTTGGCGTTTCCTGGCCACTTCTCATGGAAATCGAATAAAGTTGCCCGTCTTTGCAAAGATCAGACAGTCGGGAAAAGGGGGGCTGAAGCTTCTGGCGGGCGAATTAAAAGTGCAAAATGACTTTTTCCAACTTCCCTCCCATGGCAAAGGGCAGCTTGAGCAGTGGAACAGGAAGGTGGCAGATGCCGGGCTGACTGGAGCGCAGACACAACGAGCCGGAGAAGCTGCGGCTCCCGCGGGCACCATCGCGACGGAGTCGGGGGTCGGCAGCAGCGGACGGAGGGGGGTCCTGTTGAAGAGGAGAGCCGAGGTCGGCATGCGGGGGGTCGGGGTCGGGGTCGGGGTCGGGGGGAGCCAACTTTTCCCCACTCCTTGTGCTCTGTTCGCAGCGGCAGCGTGGCCGGGAGGGAGGGAGAGAGAGAGGGAGGGAGAGAGAGAGGGAGGGAGAGAGAGAGAGAGAGAGAGAGAGGGAGGGAGGGAGAGAGGGAGGGAGGGAGAGAGAGAGAGAGGGAGGGAGAGAGAGAGAGGGGGAGGGAGAGGGGGAGAGGGGAAGGGAGAGGGAGAGGGAGAGAGAGAGGGAGGGAGAGAGAGAGAGAGGGAGGGAGAGGGAGGGAGGGAGGGAGAGGGAGAGGGAGGGAGGGAGAGGGAGAGGGAGGGAGGGAGAGAGGGAGGGAGAGAGAGAGAGAGGGAGAGAGAGAGAGAGGGAGGGAGAGAGAGAGAGGGAGGGAGAGGGGGAGAGGGGAAGGGAGAGGGAGAGAGAGAGGGAGGGAGAGAGAGAGAGAGGGAGGGAGAGAGAGAGAGGGAGGGAGGGAGAGAGAGGGGAAGGGAGAGAGAGAGGGGAAGGGAGAGGGGAAGGGAGAGGGGGAGGGAGAGGGGGAGGGAGAGGGGGAGGGAGAGGGGGAGGGAGAGGGAGAGGGAGAGGGAGAGGGAGAGGGAGAGGGAGAGGGAGAGGGAGAGGGAGAGGGAGAGGGAGAGGGAGAGGGAGAGGGAGAGGGAGAGGGAGAGGGAGAGAGCTCTGGCCGGGGAGGAGACGCCGCCGCTCAGCACCGGTCCTTGTTGGCA